>NC_136692.1:31258362-31270862 GCF_947650265.1 Symphodus melops | reverse complement strand
TTTAGGAGGAGACTGAGTTTTATTTTGAAGGGACAATGGAGCAGTTTCACTTTAGGAGGAGACTGAGTTTTATTTTGAAGGGACAATGGAGCAGTTTCACTTTAGGAGGAGACTGAGTTTTATTTTGAAGGGACAATGGAGCAGTTTCACTTTAGGAGGAGACTGAGTTTTATTTTGAAGGGACAATGGAGCAGTTTCACTTTAGGAGGAGACTGAGTTTTATTTTGAAGGGACAATGGAGCAGTTTCACTTTAGGAGGAGACTGAGTTTTATTTTGAAGGGACAATGGAGCAGAATCGTTACGTTCTTGGTAAACAACACTCACCATGTTTGGCACGCTGGTCACAGCGGCCCCTTTCAGCTCGTTGGGGAATGGCGGCAGGCTGTTGGCGAGGGCCGCCTTGTTCTGGAGCTGCTGGCCGGTTCCTGGGGCACCCTGACCGTAGGCCTGGGCCCCAAACGGACCCCCATTACTGCCCAGACCCATCTGAAGGGGGGGGGGGGGGGGGGGGGAGAGATTTGTCAGGTCTACACGATAAGCCCCTCCCCCTCTCTGACAACAAGTGGAACCAAAAGAAGCAGCAGTCAGACACATGGCAGCGGGTCGGTCCAGGTACCAGAGTGCTTTATGCAAACGCAGCCCGGTCCGACTGACGACACACGGAGCACGCCGTGACGTCTGACCTCCACCACCAGCTCACAACCACGCATCCAAAGCAAACGCCGTCCACCTTGATTGGTTTAGCTGTCGGACAGACCTCCTCCACAAACGCCTCCTTGCTCGCCACTGCCCCCTAGCGGCTTGGCGGTGAATTGCAGAGCAACGCGTTCCCTCGACACAGAACTACGAATGTTCAACAACGCCGTCGGGTCTAAGCCGAGGGCGGGGCGTCGGGTCTACGCCGAGGGCGGGGCGTCGGGTCTACGCCGAGGGCGGGGCGTCGGGTCTACGCCGAGGGCGGGGCGTCGGGTCTACGCCGAGGGCGGGGCGTCGGGTCTACGCCGAGGGCGGGGCGTCGGGACGCAGAAGTTTAAACTACACACCCACACCAATCAAACCCTCGTCAGCACCGTGTGTTACACTGATCATCTGAGAGACCAGACTGCCAGAACGCCCCCCCTCAGCCTGCGGACCCGGGTCCAACAAGAACCACAAGACCCAGCTGACACACACACACACACACACACACACACACACACACACAGACACACAGAGAGACACACAGACACACACAGAGACACACAGAGACACACACAGAGAGAGAGAGAGAGACAGAGAGAGACACACACAGACACACAGAGACACACACACACACACACACACACACAGACACACAGAGACACACACAGACACACAGAGACACACACAGAGAGAGAGAGAGAGACAGAGAGAGACACACACACACACACACACACACACACACACGTTGTGGTCATGTGACTCACCTTGCTCATGTTGCCCGCTTGCTGGGCGGCGCCGAGGCCGGCGTGCTGCCCTCCCTGGCTTAGTGTCTCTGCCAGCGCACTCCCTCCTGGTCCTGGTGCAGGTCCCGGGATGGTCTGCCCCTGGTACTGCATGCCTGCCACCCCTGCTCCTCGTCCTCTTCCTGTCTCAGGTCCGAGCGCCCCGTTCATCACCTGGCCGGTCTGAGGCTGCCCCCCCTGGGTCAGGAGCGCCGCGTGGCCCTGGTTACTGCTCATCATGGCTTGGCTGAAGCTGGATTGGTTCAGGCTCATCGGTGCAGTGCTGTTGTTCGGTCCTGCTGCTCCGGTCTGGGCTCCGGCTTTTTGGGCCTGGGGGGACGGGTGGTTGTTGGGGGAGCCCTGACCAAGGGGACTCTTACCCAGCGGCGTGCCCAGCTGAGGCCCCATCCCGCCTGGCTGCGGACTCGCCGTGATGCTGGAGGTGCTGCCCGCTCGGAGAAGTTCTGAGAGCTGCTTGTGTTTGGCGGCCGCATCGGGGACGACAGCGCCCCCTGGACCGCCCCCGCCCGGTGCTGCTCCCCCATTGGAAGGCATCCCTCCCATCAGGCTGAGGTCTCCTCCGTTAGGGATCAACTCGTCCGGAAGGTCGTTCTCCAAATCGTCCCAGGAGAGAGAGCCCAGATCTACAGGAGGAAGAACAGTGACAATCAAAACCTGCTCTTCAGTCCACTTCTCAATCCTGCATCAATGAGCCAACAAGCTAACGGCTGCAGCAGAGCGCCGTCCTGCCTGCAGCAGAGCGCCGCCCTGCCTGCAGCCGTGCACAGACTGACTCACGCAGCGCTACACCAGAGAGGAGCCAGCAGCACGCTCACGCCTCTGCATGGTGTGACCACGAGCCCAACCAGGCACATCAGAGTGTGTGTGTGTGTGTGTGTGTGTGTGTGTGTGTGTGTGTGTGTGTGTGTGTGTGTGTGTGTGTGTGTGTGTGTGTGTGTGTGTGTGTGTGTGTGTGTGTGTGTGTGTGTGTGTGTGTGTCCCATGTCTTCATTGAGATTCAGTGTCCAGTCTTTAACGAGGGCACTTGGCGCTCGCTCTTCCCGGAGTAAACACGGCGTCCGCGCTGTCGGACCCTGGCGAGCAGGTGGTCCGTGTGGAGAGAGTGTGGAGTTTGACCGTCTGTCTCCCCCCTCGCTCGCTCGTCCACCCTGCCTCACCCTCAGAGACGCTGCATTCAGTCCATGAGCTCACGCCCCCCCCCCTCCCCGAGCCAGACATGCAGAACAATGTTCTGGTTAGGTAGCACCACATGCAGTCAGGGGAGTCCGGCCTCTGGGTCTGACAGGTACCAGGGCGCCCTCCTCGCTGTGTCAGGGTCTGAACAGGGACGGTTAGTCTTTGTCTGTTTTTATTAGAATGAACTTTATTGATGGTTTTGGGACGTTTAGCTTCCAGCAGCACAGACGCTAACATGCAGCAACAACAAAGAATATTAAGAAATAACAGAACACACTTCTGTTGGAAGAAATGTAGAAAAAAAGCAATAAAAAAAGCAATGATTATTATTGGGATTATTGCACATACAAGTGAAAGTGTCCATGTGTTACTGCACAGTGAGACGCTGCTACCCCTCTGTCCTCCCCCCCCCCCCCAGGTGAGGAGCTGTAGAGCGTGATGGACAAAGGAGTTCTTCAGTCTGTTGGTTCTGCACTTGGATTATTATATAGTTTTTTATTTGTAGTTTCTGCAGCTTTATTTGTAGTTTTTGCTGCTTTATTTGTAGTTTTTTATTTGTAGTTTTTGCTGCTTTATTTGTAGTTTTTTTTTTTTTTTTTTTTAAGGTTTATTTTTGGCCTTTTTGCCTTTATTGATAGGACAGTGGATAGAGTCGGAAACAGGGAGAGAGTGGGGAGAGACATGCGGGAAAGTGGCCACAGGCCGGACGCGAACCCGGGCCGCCCGCGCGAGGAGCAAAGCCTCGCAACATGGTGCGCGCGCTGCCGCTGCGCTATCGGCGCCACCCTATTTGTAGTTTTTTATTTGTAGTTTTTGCAGCTTTATTTGTAGTTTTTTATTTGTAGTTTTTGCTGCTTTATTTGTAGTTTTTTATTTGTAGTTTTTGCTGCTTTATTTGTAGTTTTTTATTTGTAGTTTCTGCAGCTTTATTTGTAGTTTTTTATTTGTAGTTTTTGTAGCTTTATTTGTAGTTTTTGCAGCTTTATTTGTAGTTTTTTATTTGTAGTTTTTGCTGCTTTATTTGTAGTTTTTGCACAAACGAAGAAGACGAGGAATCATAGTTTCATCACAGAACACACACGCCATGTGAAAGCAGAGACGCCGCCGCCGTTTACACTCTAAAGGGAAGAGGTCGATGGAGGGTGACACACCACCCTGCAGCTCCCCCCCCCCGCTAGGTTTTCTGTTTGTCTGCAGCCGGGAGCATAAATGGCTCCATTAGCGGCTGCGTCATGAGCTAGCTGGCGGCCGTGGAAGGTGGCGTTGAGTAAATTGTTTCTGGCACTCAGGTTGAGAATATGGATGCATTTCCATCTTCTTCTTCTGCTCTGTTCTCCAGGAACATCTTGATTCACTGAAGCTTTTTAAATATCTCATTTTCCCCCGGGGCTCCGTGACGTGACCTCAGAGCATGAGGAACGCAGCCAATGAGTGACCACCGTTAATAAAGACAAGGAGGATAACTGACGAGCACCATGGTCACATCCAAGGAGCCGGACTCATGGTCGCACAGACGCCGTCAGGTGATCACGGAGGAAGTGGAACTGACTGACGTGTGATGTGGTTACATTACTCTTCTGTCATTCACGATCACAGTCTGTAGAGGTGGCGTGCAGACAGTCTGTAGAGGTGGCGTGCAGACAGTCTGTAGAGACGGTAGAGGTGGCGTGCAGACAGTCTGTAGAGACGGTAGAGGTGGCGTGCAGACAGTCTGTAGAGACGGTAGAGGTGGCGTGCAGACAGTCTGTAGAGGTGGCGTGCAGACAGTCTGTAGAGACGGTAGAGGTGGCGTGCAGACAGTCTGTAGAGACGGTAGAGGTGGCGTGCAGACAGTCTAAGCCCCTCCCACTGGCTCCAGGTGAATTCTCCTTATTATATGAGTTTCCACTCAGTCCGGTACGGATCGGTACAGTTTGGTTCGATTAAGCCCGATCCCGTTTGTGTTTCCACCCGTGCCCTATTTGGTAGACGGCGTGTCAGCCGGATGACGATAGCCGCTATGTAAATAGCGTCATATGATAGCAGCTAACAGCTAACAGCTAACAGCTAACCGCTAACTAATAAACTCAACAAAGGAGAAAAACGCTCCACAAACCAAACCAACGCTGGAGACATCCAGCAGGTCATCTCCTCTGTCACTGTCATGTGACTCTTTATTACAAGAACTCAATCCAGCTTTGTTTCAGAGAAGGCTGTGAGCGGCGAGGACAAATACACACGCTAACAATCAATGCTTTAAACACGCCCACCACAGGAAGTGACCATTCTTTCAACCAATCAGAGGACTGCAGGGTTTAGCTCCACCTTTTCAGGTCGGCTCCACATTCTCGGCCCCCCAACGGAAGGGTCCCAAAAAGTGGGACGGTACGGGTCGGTTATTTGGGAATCTTTCCCGGATCAGTCGATGGAAACGCCGCAAAATGCACGCCGTACTGAGACGAACCGAGCCAGACCGAGCCGGACCGCTGGGTGGAAACGGGCTTAAGTCAGCTCACTGTGAGTCTTTGCAGGAGAAACATTCAGCTGCTTGACTTCATGAGGCTCAGACTGAGGGGCCCTGCAGGCTGACACACGGTCCAACAAGTAGGACGGGGTGCGTGTTTGCTCTGTGCCTCCCAGAACACACACAACCTGACATCATGAAAACAAGGCTGCAGGCGTCACGCCGCTCGCCATGGGACGCTCATCTCAAAGCTCCGCTGTGACGGGACATGACCAAATGAGACGCAGGCCGTTTGTGTGCAGTCACTTCCAGCTCGTCTCATGGGGCCCGCCAGGTGTGACCGCTGGACTCATAAAGGTGCGTCAGGTCTGATGTTTATTTAAAGGTTGTCCAGCTTGGATTTTTAATTCAGACTCATCAAATGTAAAGTTTTCATCTCCGAGTTTGAACGTACTGAGACGATCTGCACATGATTACCATTACAATACAAAGTCTGGTTCTGATCCAGGGTTCTGCCTGTTCTACGCGAGTCTGGTTCTGATCATGAAGTCATCATGTAATGGACCCAGGATCAACATGATGTTTGTGGATGTCACATCTTAAAGTTCATTGTGATGATCTCATCCTGTTTCCCTGATACTGAAATGTGTTCATGTCCTGTAACGGGGATCCATATTTATTAATACACACACACACACACACACACACACACACACACTGATGTGTTTGATGCAGGAGCTCATACTTGGACTTGCAGCCCTGAGAGATTAGGACTAATAACATGCTCACCACTGCAGAGAAACACACACACACACACACACCTGGATCAGCTGCTACCTGCAGCCCGTGCTGCACTGATTCATGTTCAGGCTCATCACTGCAGCACAGTGTGGATGTGGTGTTTACATGTGCACACCGGGTTCAGGCCTTTACCTGGTCCGTCGGACGCTGACAGGGCAGGTGAGTTGAGCTTGGGCCGCTTGGAGATGGGAGGTCCGACCTCCAGCAGGTGTTCAGCCATGGCTGCTGTCGTGTCCAGTCGGTTGCTTGCGTTGATAAGGACGGTTACCTTAAGGGGGGGGGGGGGGTGTCTCTATCAACCCGAACCTCCCCGGTTAGCGCATTAGCAAGCTTGCTGCCTGCTAACGTATGCTAACTGGCTAATAGTGAGCTAATAGGTTAGCTCGTGCGTGCAGTGAGTCTTTCAGAAGAGATGCAGCAGCGCCCCGCCTCGCCACCGCCATTCAGCCCATGATGATCCACCTCCCGACACCCACATTATCATCGTTAAACCCCCGAATCAGATCTCCCCCATGTAAAAGTCCCCACTCCTGTGTGAGGGTCCCGTTAGATCCTTGTCGGTGCTGCAGTCCGGGGGGGGACAGGTCCGACCAGCTACATGTTCCGACAACACATTCAGCGTGACGTCAAATCTCTTCATGCAAAAATCGCGCGAAGCTCCACCAAAAAAATGCACAATTGCATAAAAATGCCGTATTTCTGCAAATCACTTCGAAAATCCCGACCTGGTCCCGGATCGCTCCCGGTAAAGAGTCCTGGTCCGGGAGCGGCTGAAGGGGGCTGGATCTCCGCACTCTGAAAATCAGAAATACGGACCGTTTTCACCCGACGACCCCCGGTCCAATCCCCGTTTTTTCTTCCGAAATGTGTCCGGTGCGACGTTAAGAGGCGTTTTTGGGAGGAAGGCGGCTGTCACACCGCGGACAGGAGGTTCGATTCCCACCTTTAAAACCCGGTTCAACCGAAATCCTAATTCCGAGCCACGACAAGATGGCGGCTGTTGATTCCTTCGGTACAAAAAAGTTTTTTTTTCTTTTCCAGCTCGGCTGTGGAGGGGGAGGGGCCGCGCAATCACGCCCTACGTCACTGCACCGCTCCCCGTGACCGCTGGGGGCGCTACAGCACCACAGACAGATTTACATGTAACACACACGTTGTACTTAAACTTTTATTTTTCATTAAAATGGGTGAAGACATGAATCTGTCAGGTGATCAAACAGAGCTGAAGAAAAGTTAGAAAAGAACGAGGAAGTGACGTTCAAGTTACTAATCAATCCCGTCACTCAGAGGTTAACCCTGAGTGACAGGACTGACATATATATATATATATATATATATATATATATATATATATATATATATATATATATATATATATATATATATATATATATATATATGTCAGTCCCGTCACTCAGAGGTTAACCCTGAGTGACACCCTGAGTGACAGGACTGACATATATATATATATATATATATATATATATATATATAGATATATAGATATATATCTATATATATATATGTCAGTCCCGTCACTCAGAGGTTAACCCTGAGTGACAGGACTAACATATATATATATATGTCAGTCCTGTCACTCAGAGGTTAACCCTGAGTGACAGGACTAACATATCTACATTTAAATGAGATGTATCTGTCTGAATCACTCCTGTTTGTTTGTTTTTGCTCTGGTGTCTGTGCAGGTGTAAACACAGGTAGCCTCCTCCTTAACTTCATATTTACACGGTTTTTTTTATTTTTATGGTCACTGTTTGTCAGCTTTAAAATATTATTTTCGATTGTTTTTTAATTGGGTGATATTTTAACTTTGTTTGAGAGGAATCTTAAAATCAGTTTTCTGTATTTTGTCTATTTTTATTTGCTTTAAAGATTTTTTTTTAACTAAATAAAAGTAGATTCAAGGCAGAATGTGTGACTCTTTGACCCTTGAGCTGGGTCAGGGTTAGAAACTGTTGTTTGGCCACGCCTTCTCCATGCAGCGCAAGCAGTGGACAAACTTGTCCTCGTCTCGATGAGCTAATTATTGTGTTAGCATGCTAATGTTAGCGCTCTTTAGTTAGCTGCTAGCTTCATGTAAACTGACACAGAATGATCCTAATAATCAGTGAGTATGTTCTTCTTCTTCTTGACTCAAACAGCTTTTATACACAAGGGGAGGAGCCATGTAAACACAGCTCTGACAACAACACAGCCAGCAGGACTCCAGCTTCTCCCTCACTGGAGACAGTCAGGACTCACACACACACAGCAGTTATGATTATTGATGAGGAACATGACGATCACTAGTTTTGAAAAAACACAAAAGTGTGTACGTGTCAGCAGTAAAATACAATCCTCCAACTTTTGGCGGCCTGAAGGTTGCTGGCTTCCTCTCAGTTCTTTTCCTATTGCCAACTCAGGGTGCGATATATACGCACCTCTAACAACATGGAGCGTGGCTCAGAGCTTTTACATCTAAGCTTCTGTAACACTTGTGTTTTAGCTCTGATAGTGGGATGACTTGATCCCACCAGAACGCCTCCATGACATCCTTACTGAAAGTGAGAGGTTACAGGACATCAGCCAATATGGACGTCATGGAGGCGTGATGGTGGGACCAGGTGATCGAAGTTATCCAGAGGCTTAAAACGACTCGCAGCACACGTCTCAGTGTTTGACAGTCTGATAAGGAGTCTGACCGTCCAGCAGAGGTCAGGTGAGAGTGAAGTATACATGTTACAGGGCACTCAGCTGTTTTGGGATGGAGATTTATTTCTCTCACACGGTGTAATAAAATCATGAACACTCACACCTTCTCAAACAGACACTTATTGAATTGTCCAATAAGAACACATGTCTCTCTGTCGTCTGGCAAACATCGGACACATGCACTTGTATAAAAAAAATCATATGTGACAGGAAGTAACTGCATATGTACAAACAGCGAGTGCTTTGTGCAAAGTGTACAGATTAGGATCATGTGTTGATAAATGATACAAGTGCACAAAATGAACATCAAACATCTCATTCATGAAAATCAAACGAAACACGACGTTTGGATCGGAAGGTCGCGGCCTCATGTTTGACCCGGAGTGACTCGAAAACAGCCCTGAACGTGAGCGAGCTGCTGCGGCGTGCTCCACGTCTGTCCCTTCTTCTCCAACACAAATCACACTTCAGCAGCATCGGCGCCATTCGGGCTCAAGAGCTGGCCACGTGGAGCATCAGGATGTGATCACATCATTAAACACTGGTCATATAAAGAGGTCTGTGTCACGGTGAAGACAGAGCTTCAGGGTTTGAGGACGGAGACAGCGCCGCCTGCTTGACGACACGACTCGAACGAAATCAAAGGAATCTGTTAAAGATAATCGTATTAAAAAAACGGAGCTCGATGTCTTCGAACGACGTTATGAAAAACTGCATGATAAAAAAAACCCTCTGAAATCCAACGTCGTAAAAAAACAGTCATACTTTGAGGCACCACGAGAACAATCAGTCGGCTGCAGAGGACCCCCGTCTGTGCGAAGGCTGCGACAGGCCCCTCCCCCTTCAGCTAAACGCAGACGATACTCGACTGTGAATGAATCTACTGTGTGCGCGATCTTCAAGTGAGACGAGCCAGAACGCCATGACACCCACCGTGTGATTAAACCATCACAAGCAACAGTTCCTAACAGGTACGGTAGCCCTTAAAGGACATTCATCCAAAATCTGAACCGGTTGTGTGGTGATAGCGGCGTGCTGGTCACTGTGAGACCTCCACGCCATGCTGCCTTTAACTCGCTTCTCGTGTTCTCACCTCGACATTCGTCTGTCGTCTTCTGACATTACAAAAGATGCCAGATGTTGATGTGACCGTGTGTTTGGGGGGGGGGGGGGGCTCCTGTTGATTGGCTGTTGTGCTTTTGATCGGACTAATCGTGCGAGACAGGAGCTCTAAAGCTCTAAATGTCATCGTAAGGACGACTCGTTCAAACACTGTGCTTCAAATATGCATTTAAAACTCGATGCTGTTTGTTTGTCCGCAGTCACCTGACCCATCCAGATACACGACGCCCGCATCGCTCGCAGCACGACAAAACATCTGCCGGTGCAGAGAGCAAAGTCACCTTCGAGTACGTCTCACTTTGAGACGCCAAAAAGCTCGGTGCTGCTTCTCTCTGCATTGGCTGATGTTTCACTTGGTGCAAAGGACGCAAGCCTTCATCTTCATCTTCATCTTCATCTTCATCCAACAAGTTTCTCTTTGGTTTCCAGGCAGACGGTGGATCATCTTAAAGGTCACATGATTTAAACTCCTCCCCTCCACGTTCCTCCAGTCTGTCTACAAACCCCCCAGTGATGAGACAAGTCCATCCTCTCCGTCTCCTGCCTGCTCAAACAGGCCGTTTGGAGACGTTCCCTTCATGACATCACAAAGGGCAGTAGCCCCTCCCCCAGGTGGGTGACACTCCCACAGCTAGGTGTTTGTTCTGCCCTCTGAGTCTGCCTTCTCACCGTAAACAATAGGACATGGAGCCAGAAAGCAGCGAGTACACCCGAGCCCTTCCAGAGAGGGGGCGTGGTCAGATACAGCTCATTTACATATTTAAAGCTACAGGCACAGAAACAGCCTGTTCTGAGCAGGGCTGAAATAGAGGGGTTTATAGACATGATCAGATACAGGATCAGAGTGGATTTACAACAACACACTTCACACACATGATGAAGAGGAGCGAGGACACTGATTTCACCTGAAGAAGAGGAGGAGATCATGTGACCTTTAAGACAAACAGCAGCTTCGATCTGAGTTTTTGCAGCGAGCTCGTCCCTGTTGTCTGAGCCTGCAGCCCAGATGAATACTGTATGAAGCAGAACACACACATTAACACTGCGTCATGTGACTCCCTCATTCTTCCCATAGTTCCCTGCTCATCTTTCTGCACTGGCACTTAGAATAGAACTTAAAATCATTTCCCTTTAGAAAAGTCAAACATTTGATCAACAACAAACAATACGCCACAAAAATAACGACTCTTTAAAGAATACTTGCATTGAAATCAAAGCATGGAGTAAGAAACCACAGCCCGTTGTGTAGTCGAGGATTTGATCTAACTTTGTTCAGTTTTTGATCGTTCACTTTTATCATCCTTAAGGCACTTCATAAAAACATGGAGGACAAAACAACAACACTTGTGTCAGGCCCCGCCCTCCTCAGCACGTCACCGTGCTTTTCTGTCAAAGACTTTTGTGATGGAGTGACTCGACACTTCCTGCCAGTCGTGAACACGCGGAGGGATCACAGGCGAGCATAAAACTCCTCGTTGAGTTTTGTCCGCTCGTCGGCCTCCTCTTCCTCCTCTTCCTCCTGAAGTGCGAGAGGAGCCGGCTGCAGGTGTGCAGCGTCCCTGTACCCTTCCTCCCGTCTCTCTGCAGCCGGAGGCCTCACAGGAGGGAGCGTGGGGAGACAGGAGGAAGGAGGAGCTGAAGTCTTATTGGTCGTTGAAGCAGGTGATCCAACGCTGGCGCCCTGGACCGCTCCGTCTGGACTCGAGCTTCCCCCACACCTGGGGTAAAGAAAAGTCCTCATCTGGCCTTTGCCTTTCACGTTCACCGTCCCTCTGTAGTCGAACTCTAAGCCCATGCTGCTGAGCACGGCGTGGCTCTCCTCGCTCACCTGCACCCGACACTCCACGCCGGTGGAGTCCATGCGGCTGGCGATATTCACCGTGTCTCCCCAGATGTCATAGAGCAGCTTCGTGGTGCCGATGACGCCGGCCGTCAGCGGCCCGTGGTTATATCCGATGCGAAGCTTGAACCCAAATCCCAGCATGTTCTTGTTGAAGTCGTCCAGGACTCCCATCATTTCCAGGGCGAAGTCGAACAGCGCCGTCAGGTGAGCGTGCGGAGAGTCGTCGTCGTTTTCAGCCATCTGTCGCACGTTAAGACCGGACGCCGCCATGTACGTGGCACCAATCGTTTTGATTTTTTCCACACTTTTGAACTCAGGTTTGCGCAGGAGCTCGTCAAAGTCTCCGATCAGCTCGTTGAGGACGCGGTAGCACTCTTTTCCTCCCTCGTAGCTCTCCTCGTAGAACTCACTGAAGTTCACGATGCTGGCGAAGATCACGCCCACGCTGTCGTGGTTCTTGGAGTAGCTCTGCGTCACCTGAGGAAGCAACCAGACAGAAGGTGGTGGTCATGAAGGAGGCGTGTGGTGCAACGTGCATGTTTCCTGTAAGAACTATAAAAACCTTGAGCTGGTCAGCGACGTGGATGGGGATGATGTTGCCTAGCAACCACTCAGCCTGGTCTCGCATCGTCTGGATCTTGGACCGGTGTTTGTCAGCCTCCACGTTGCCATGGTAATGGAGACGGTAGCTGACCTCGAACTCCCGGTTGAGGAACCAGACGAGGAGGAGGAGCAGGAAGAAGGCCAGGACGGTCTCTGGGACCAGGAGGTCGAGAGGTCGCGGTGGAGGGTCATGTTTGGGAGCGACTGATGACAAACCTCCGTCACTGGACGCAGAGATGTTCAGGCTGAGCGGGAGCGAGAGGTTGGAGTGCAAACAGAAAGCAGACAAAAGAAAGAGTCTCTCAGAGACGGGCTGGT
>NC_136692.1:31240862-31250862 GCF_947650265.1 Symphodus melops | reverse complement strand
CATGTAAAAGTCCAGTTTTAAAAAGTCTAGTTTTGTCTGTAACTCTGTAACCCCCTAGTGTTTAAAATGAGTACTGCAGTCTAAACTCTAATCATCACAGAGAGCTGCCTGGCTCCGCCCCCTCCTCTCACACAGGTCTGCATGTGGTGGACACTGTAGCTTCAGTGTTTAGCCAGCTCTGCATGTGGTGGACACTGTAGCTTCAGCGTTTAGCCAGCTCTGCATGTGGTGGACACTGTAGCTTCAGTGTTTAGCCAGCTCTGCATGTAGAGACACTGTAGCTTCAGTGTTTAGCCAGCTCTGCATGTGGTGGACACTGTAGCTTCAGTGTTTAGCCAGCTCTGCATGTGGTGGACACTGTAGCTTCAGTGTTTAGCCAGCTCTGCATGTGGTGGACACTGTAGCTTCAGTGTTTAGCCAGCTCTGCATGTAGAGACACTGTAGCTTCAGTGTTTAGCCAGCTCTGCATGTGGTGGACACTGTAGCTTCAGTGTTTAGCCAGCTCTGCATGTGGTGGACACTGTAGCTTCAGTGTTTAGCCAGCTCTGCATGTGGTGGACACTGTAGCTTCAGTGTTTAGCCAGCTCTGCATGTGGTGGACACTGTAGCTTCAGTGTTTAGCCAGCTCTGCATGTAGAGACACTGTAGCTTCAGTGTTTAGCCAGCTCTGCATGTGGTGGACACTGTAGCTTCAGTGTTTAGCCAGCTCTGCATGTAGAGACACTGTAGCTTCAGTGTTTAGCCAGCTCTGCATGTAGAGACACTGTAGCTTCAGTGTTTAGCCAGCTCTGCATGTGGTGGACACTGTAGCTTCAGTGTTTAGCCAGCTCTGCATGTGGTGGACACTGTAGCTTCAGTGTTTAGCCAGCTCTGCATGGGTCTGTAAAGCTTTCTGCGTTCTAACCTCTCTCCATGTTTCATCTCCAACATTGATCCTAGTTTGAGCAGCTTTCTGCTGCTGGAGCTTATTAGAAACATGCAGAGGCTTTTTAGCTCGGGTACAATCACTTCTATCTGAAGCAGTTCCACTGCCCGCTTCCATCGCTGCAACACCTGTTCACCTGATAACTGCTCTCATATCTGGCAAACCCAGGGGCGTCCAAAACGGCCTTCAAAGCCCCGCCTACCTTCTCTGGTCCAATCAGATCCAGAGCATTCAGGAGCAGAATCTAAAGTTAGAAGGAGGACATACTGGCTGCTGCATTGTTGTCAGAGAAGCTTCAACACAGCAGGTTTCCTTCATGATCACACAGGAAGAGAGCAGCTCTCTGATTGGCTGACTGATCACAGAGGAGGAGAGCAGCTCTCTGATTGGCTGGATGTTCCGTAGCGTTTCCTTGCTGCTTCAGCATTGTGACATTAATTGTGGTCAAGTCAGGGAAAGAGTTCAAGTTAATAAAGGCAGATTGGCAAACAGCGAAAGATGGCGAGGGGGAGGAAGCAGAGACGCAGAGCGCTTTGAAGGTCACTGAGTTGAGCATGCTTCACATAACCCAGATTCCTCCTCGACTTCCTGTATCAGCAGCCTGCTCCAAACTCCTCAGCAGGCCTTAGGACAGGACCACTTCAAGGACATTATAGACGTCCACGTCCAACCGTCAAGTACACAGAAGCTGGTGTGTGTGTGTGTGTGTGTGTGTGTGTGTGTGTGTGTGTGTGTGTGTGTGTGTGTGTGTGTCTGGCAGATACTTTAAGAATAACTGTAGAGTGCCACATGCACTGTATCATCAGTGTTTATTGGAGCTCTAAGGCATAACAAAGCTGATCCTTTACTGCAGCCAGACTCAATGAAACACTGTGTGTGTGTGTGTGTGTGTGTGTGTGTGTGTGTGTGTGTGTGTGTGTGTGTGTGTGTGTGTGTGTGTGTGTGTGTGTGTGTGTTCTCCAGGCTCTGTAAATGCAGCACTCAGGAAAAGAAAGTGACACCAGCACTCTAAAGTCTCGATGCAGCTCGATGGTTTTTATTGATTTATTCAGCTGGCTGCAGCACAGAGGGTTCATCTGAGGACACACACACACACACACACACACCTCGAGGTCGTCACACTGACCGATCTCATCTCAGCTGTCATTGGATGAGACGCAGATTAAACCTGGACTTGGGGGTCCCCACATCCTGGCCCCTTATTTTGGGCTCCTAAGCTGAAAAGTCAGGGAACCAGGTCAGTGGACTTCCTGCATGGAACACACTGTGAGAGTGATGTTCTGGTTCTGTGAAGGTCTGCAGAGTGACCACACAAATCAAACCCACCAGAGGTCACGACCCCTCACACAGCAGACACCCTGTCCAGGACACACGCCTCGTCGGAGAGGAACTGTGAGCGCACACACACACACACACAGTTATCCTTTCCTGCTGGTGTGACTCATCATGGTGAGCTCTGCAGCCTCTCCATGTCTTTCAAATATGCACACACAGTTTGTGTCACATGACCTGATGCAGTGGCAGAAAACAGACGAATGAATGGAGAGGAAGTGAAGCCGAGTCGTTACATTCCACATGTACACCTGAAGCACACACACACACACACACACACACACACACACACACACACACAGGGGTCTCTGGGTGGAGTTCACAGCCAGGATGAGATGGAGCAGAGCACGGACTCGCTGTCAGCAGTAAAGCCAGCGGAGAACCAAACCGTCGAGATCTTTAAGAACAAGATCATACAAGCTGCTGAAATGAGTTTCCTTTTGAGGGAGGGGGAGGAGCTTAGACACACACACACACACAAACAAGGTAACACACACTCCAAACACTCCATACTTGAGAAGGTAAAGTCCTGGAACTTGCTCCCATGTGAAGTTAGACACACAGTTATCTCCTGAAGGCCTCCGGCTCAGGCTGAGGAGACAAACATCTTTCTCTCTGACATCGTAACCAGGAGCATTCAGCTGCAGCCAATAGGAGCGGAGTGACGTTTCTCTACTGTTACTGCTGCACGGAGCATCGATAGTCTGCACGCCACCACCTCAACAACCCTCTGCTTCATGTTTCTGTTCAGTATGTTCTTCTTCGTTGATATAAAGGCAGAGACTGTCCGAACAGATATTATACAGAGTGCAGATGGGAAAGACTCGGGTCCTTCTCTGGGTGTCCTCATGAAGGTTACAGATGACATTGCAGATGATCCCCCTGCAGACTTTACAACTCTGCACTCTGCACTTCCTGAAGGACAACCTTTGACCCAACGGCAGCTTCTGTCTACATGACCAAAACAGTTCCCAAGGTCACAGGATCCCCTCTGGTCCCACACTTCACCTTCAAACTGTTCACTTTGTACTCACATACCTCTCTAACCCCCCTTTGAGTCTGAAGCTGTCAAATCTCACATCATCACATTCTTATCAGCCAGTGCAGAGATAATTAGACTCTGGATGGAGTCACATCCCTGAAAGTTAGTTTTTAAAAGACGAGTGAAGTGTTACTGCAGCATCTTCAACGGAGCAGTCTGTGGCCCCTAGTGTTTAAAATGAGTACTGCAGTCTAAACTCTAATCAGCACAGAGAGCTGTCTCCCCCCCTCCTCTCACACAGCTCAGCATGTGGTGGACACTGTAGCTTCAGTGTTTAGCCAGCTCTGCATGTAGAGACACTGTAGCTTCAGTGTTTAGCCAGCTCTGCATGTGGTGGACACTGTAGCTTCAGTGTTTAGCCAGCTCTGCATGTAGAGACACTGTAGCTTCAGTGTTTAGCCAGCTCTGCATGTGGTGCACACTGTAGCTTCAGTGTTTAGCCAGCTCTGCATGTAGAGACACTGTAGCTTCAGTGTTTAGCCAGCTCTGCATGTGGTGGACACTGTAGCTTCAGTGTTTAGCCAGCTCTGCATGTGGTGGACACTGTAGCTTCAGTGTTTAGCCAGCTCTGCATGTGGTGGACACTGTAGCTTCAGTGTTTAGCCAGCTCTGCATGTGGTGGACACTGTAGCTTCAGTGTTTAGCCAGCTCTGCATGGGTCTGTAAAGCTTTCTGCGTTCTAACCTCTCTCCATGTTTCATCTCCAACATTGATCCTAGTTTGAGCAGCTTTCTGCTGCTGGAGCTTATTAGAAACATGCAGAGGCTTTTTAGCTCGGGTACAATCACTTCTATCTGAAGCAGTTCCACTGCCCGCTTCCATCGCTGCAACACCTGTTCACCTGATAACTGCTCTCATATCTGGCAAACCCAGGGGCGTCCAAAACGGCCTTCAAAGCCCCGCCTACCTTCTCTGGTCCAATCAGATCCAGAGCATTCAGGAGCAGAATGGACAAAAACACCCTCCCTCTGTTTCTCTCAAACACACAAAACACCTTTAAAGATCCATTTTCACTCAGCCAGGGTTCATTTGAGGCTTGCTCGTCATCTTACTTCCACTCAGACTTTCTCATCATTTGTTCTCCCTGTCTTCTTCGACCCGCCTCTTTCTTCCTTCCCTACACTGCGAGCTTCTCTCTGGTCAGTGGCGGGTCTTGACAGCAGCAGATACCTCCATATTTGGACACGCTGATGAAACTAAGGGATGCGGCTCTCCGAGGATCCTCCTTGAAACACCCTCCCCTCCATCCATCAGGACCTCCTCCTCCCCCCCTCGTCAGTGCAGGGACTCCTCTCTTCCCACACTCTGTTTCTTTGTCTCCTCCGACTCCTTCAACGTTTTATAAACTCTCTGCTGCTTCAGTGTTCAGTGGGCATGCACTTCTCAATGTTCACTGAGGGTGTCATGAACTGCTTCTGATCTGGATCTGAGTATGGTAAATGGACTGGAGCTTGTTTTCTGACTTCTTGGGATGACACCTACTCTCGCACACACTGATGGCAGAGGTTGCTATTTCAAGTATCTTATCTCATTCATACATATTCGGAAAGAAACGCTGGCTACGTTTACACACAATTTCTTCAATCTGATAGAAATCATTCCGATTTAACTGTTTCCATGGAAGATCAAATGATCAGATTACGACTTGTTTGTTCATTAAATTAGAGTAAAACCTGGTGTCATGTGCAGACTGGACCACTGTCCAGTCTGTTCTGACTGACAGGTTGACTCACCCTGTGATTCTGATCAGCCTTTTATTCCCGTTTTCTGTGTCCATGTACAAACTAAACCGACCGCCAACTTAGCCCTGACTGATGGACGCAAACTGGACTATCAACTTATTCAGCAAAAGGAATGAATACAGGGCGTCCTCTGATTGGTCAAAGGTGTGCAAGGTGAGTGCTAATGCACAGTGTTCTCTGATGTTGGGTCTTATGTTTATCATTGCGATGAATATGTTGGTAAACATCGCTGTCAGTGTCAGACGGACAACTTTTACCTGACGCACTTTCTCAATGACTTCAGCTTTTATTTCACCTGCGTAACAAAACGTCATCTACTCTGAACGCTTCTCCACTGTGAGGCCCGAACAGTCTGTGTGTGTGTGTGTGTGTGTGTGTGTGTGTGTGTTTATGTTTGTGTCATGTAGTCCAGTAGCTTGACAGGAACAGTGACGCACCACCGACTGTCACTGCGTCACTCTGATAAACACACACACAGAGACACACACACACACACACACACACAGACAGACACACACGCACACACACACACACACACACAGACAGACACACACAAACACACACACACATAGACAGACACACACAAACACACACACACACACAGACACACACACACACAGACACACACACACACACACACACAGACACACACACACACACACACACACACACACACACACACAGACACACACAGACACACACAGACACACACAGACACACACAGACACACACAGACACACACACACACACACACACACACACACACACACACAGACACACACACACACACACACAGACACACACACACACACACACACACACACACACACACACAGCTTTTAAAAGCATTCAGGTGCTTCGCTCCACAGCGGGTCTGAGTTCCGTTCCGAGGATGGTCCTTGAGTTAAACATGACGAACCTTGGATCAGCTGTAGCAGGGACACTGATGACGAGCAACACATCACCTGCTTTCATACGCACACTGCGCTTTTAACACAAAGCATGCTGGGTAAGATCTTTACCTCAGGAGAGGGGCCAAGCTGTTCACAATGGCTTCATGTGTGTTGGGGGCTGACTGTTCTGAGATCCTTTTTTGAATAAACTTCAGAGTCCACAAAATGTGGAGTGCTCTGCCTGACAGCGTGCACCCTGTCTTACTGGGTCAGGTTCTGGATCGTGCAGCCATTAGCGCCTGCACAAAAATCAAAGAAGACCTACAAGATCACAGAAGAACTACAAGATCACAGAAGAACTACAAGATCACAGAGAACTACAAGATCACAGAAGAACTACAAGATCACAGAAGAACTACAAGATCACAGAGAACTACAAGATCACAGAAGAACTACAAGATCACAGAGAACTACAAGATCACAGGAGAACTACAAGATCACAGAAGAACTACAAGATCAAAGAGGAACTACAAGATCACAGGAAGAACTACAAGATCACAAGAGAACTACAAGATCACAGAAGAACTACACGATCACAGAAGAACTAAAAGATCACAGGAAGAACTACAAGATCAGAGAAGAACTACAAGATCACAGAGAACTACAAGATCACAGGAAGAACTACAAAATCATAGGAGAACTACAAGATCACAAGAGAACTACAAGATCACAAGAGAACTACAAGATCACAGAAGAACTACAAGATCACAGGAAGAACTACAAAATCACAGGAGAACTACAAGATCACAGAGAACTACAAGATCACAGGAAGAACTACAAGATCACAGGAAGAACTACAAGATCACAGGAGAACTACAAGATCACAGGAAGAACTACAAGATCACAGGAAGAAGTACACGATCACAGGAAGAACTACACAATCACAGGAAGAACTACAAGATCACAGAAGAACTACAAGATCACAGAGAACTACAAGATCACAGGAAGACCTACAAGATCACAGGAAGAACTACAAGATCAGAGGAAGAACTACAAGATCACAGCAAGAACTACAAGATCACAGAAGAACTACAAGATCACAGTGAACTACAAGATCACAAGAGAACTACAAGATCACAGAAGAACTACAAGATCACAGGAGAACTACAAGATCACAGAGAACTACAAGATCACAGGAAGAACTACAAAATCACAGAGAACTACAAGATCACAAGAGAACTACAAGATCACAGAAGAACTACAAGATCACAGGAAGAACTACAAAATCACAGGAGAACTACAAGATCAGAGAGAACTACAAGATCACAGGAAGAACTACAAGATCACAGGAAGAACTACAAGATCACAGGAGAACTACAAGATCACAGGAAGAACTACAAGATCACAGGAAGAACTAGACGATCACAGGAAGAACTACAAAATCACAGAGAACTACAAGATCACAGGAGAACTACAAGATCACAGAGAACTACAAGATCAGAGGAATAACTACAAGATCACAGGAAGAACTAAAGATCACAGAAGAACTACAAGATCACAGTGAACTACAAGATCACAGGAGAACTACAAGATCACAGAAGAACTACAAGATCACAGGAGAACTACAAGATCACAGGAAGAACTACAAAATCACAGGAGAACTACAAGATCACAAGAGAACTACAAGATCACAGAAGAACTACAAGATCACAGGAGAACTACAAGATCACAGAAGAACTACAAGATCACAGAGAACTACAAGATCACAGGAAGAACTACAAGATCACAGGAAGAACTACAAGATCACAGGAGAACGACAAGATCACAGAGAACTACAAGATCACAGGAAGAACTACAAGATCACAGGAAGAACTACAAGATCACAGGAAAACTACAAGATCACAGGAAGAACTACAAGATCACAGGAAGAACTACACGATCACAGGAAGAACTACAAAATCACAGAGAACTACAAGATCACAGAAGAACTACAAGATCACAGAGAACTACAAGATCACAGGAAGACCTACAAGATCACAGGAAGAACTACAAGATCAGAGGAAGAACTACAAGATCACAGGAAGAACTACAAGATCACAGAAGAACTACAAGATCACAGTGAACTACAAGATCACAGGAGAACTACAAGATCACAGGAGAACTACAAGATCACAGGAGAACTACAAGATCACAGAAGAACTACAAGATCACAGAGAACTACAAGATCACAGGAAGAACTACAAAATCACAGGAGAACTACAAGATCACAAGAGAACTACAAGATCACAGAAGAACTACAAGATCACAGGAAGAACTACAAAATCACAGGAGAACTACAAGATCAGAGAGAACTACAAGATCACAGAAGGACTACAAGATCACAGGAAGAACTACAAGATCACAGGAGACCTACAAGATCACAGGAAGAACTAGACGATCACAGGAAGAACTAGACGATCACAGGAAGAACTAGACGATCACAGGAAGAACTACAAAATCACAGAAGAACTACAAGATCACAGAGAACTAAAAGATCACAGGAAGAACTACAAGATCACAGGAAGAACTACAAGATCACAGGAAGAACTACAAGATCACAGGAAGAACTAAAGATCACAGACGAACTACAAGATCACAGGAGAACTACAAGATCACAGAAGAACTACAAGATCACAGGAGAACTACAAGATCACAGAAGAACTACAAGATCACAGAGAACTACAAGATCACAGAAGAACTACAAGATCACAGTAAGAACTACAAAATCACAGGAGAACTACAAGATCACAGAGAACTACAAGATCACAGGAAGAACTACAAGATCACAGAGAACTACAATATCACAGAAGAACTACAAGATCACAGAGAACTACAAGATCACAGGAAGAACTACAAGATTACAGGAAGAACTACAAAATCACAGAGAACTACAAGATCACAGAAGAACTACAAGATCACAGAGAACTACAAGATCACAGGAAGAACTACAAGATCACAGGAAGAACTACAAGATCACAGGAAGAACTACAAGATCACAGGAAGAACTACAAAATCACAGAGAACTACAAGATCACAGGAAGAACTACAAGATCACAGGAAGAACTACAAGATCACAGAAAGAACTCCAAGATCACAGAAAGAACTACAAAATCACAGAGAACCAGAAGATCACAGAGAACTACAAGATCACAGGAAGAATTACAAGATCACAGGAGGAACTACAAAATCACAGAGAACTACAAGATCACAGGAAGAACTACAAGATCACAGGAAGAACTACAAGATCACAGGAGAACTACAAGATCACAGGAAGAACTACAAAATCACAGAGAACTACAAGATCACAGGAAGAACTACAAGATCACAGGAAGAACTACAAAATCACAGAGAACTACAAGATCACAGAGAACTACAAGATCACAGGAAGAATTACAAGATCACAGAAGAACTACAAGATCACAGGAGAACTACAAGATCACAGGAAGAACTACAAGATCACAGAAAACTACAAGATCACAAAGAACTACAAGATCACAGAGAACTACAAGATCACAGGAAGAACTACAAAATCACAGAGAACTACAAGATCACAAAGAACTACAAGATCACAGAGAACTACAAGATCACAGGAAGAACTACAAAATCACAGAGAACTACAAGATCACAGAGAACTACAAGATCACAGGAAGAATTACAAGATCACAGAAGAACTACAAGATCACAGGAGAACTACAAGATCACAGGAAGAACTACAAGATCACAGAGAACTACAAGATCACAGGAGAACTACAACATCACAAAGAACTACAAGATCACAAGAGAACTACAAGATCACAAAGAACTACAAGATCACAAAGAACTACAAGAATCTCTGCATTTGATACGTTGCTGTATAAAAATAATACCATGGAGCAGATTGCCCTTATAAGGAGTTTTTATCATATGACATCATGTTCGCTGTTCACACACACACACACAACCCCCCCCCCCCCCAGCCTAACTGTGGGAAATCCTCTGGAAGGGTCGTGACATGAAAACATGCTGGCTCTGATGTCTCCCAGGCCAC
>NC_136692.1:31233362-31235862 GCF_947650265.1 Symphodus melops | reverse complement strand
CAGTTTGTCCAGCACGCTCTGCCCTGCTCGCTCTGCCACTCGCCCGTCCTCCCTCTGGTAGTGGTCGTCCAGGAATCGGGCGGTGGCTTCCGACAGGTGGACTTTGCCCGCCACGCCGAGCTGCTCCATCAGGTTAGCCAGATTGACGTCGTTGGACCACACGTCGAACTTGAAGCGCTTCATTCCCAGGATCCCACACAGGACGGTGCCGGTGTGGACGCCCACTCGCATGTTGACGGTTTCACACGTCTCCTGGCAGAACTGCTCGATGGCCTGGATCATTCCCAAGCCCATGTCCACGCAGCAGTTGGCGTGGTCTGATCTGGGCTCAGGGCAGCCCGCTACGCAGTAGTAGCAATCTCCCAGCGTGCTGATCTTCTCGCAGCCGGTCAGTTCACAGAGCCGGTCGAAGCGTCCAAACAGGTCGTTGAGAAGCCCCACCAAGGCCGGCGCCGACTTGTTGGCAGACATTTTGGTAAAACCCACGATGTCTGCAAAAAGGATGCTGACGGGCTCCATGCGCTTCATGTTGAAAGGACGGAAGATGATCTGTCCGCGGGGGATGGAGGTCTTCTTGCGTTTGTGGTTGTTGTGCCGATGATTGTTGGGGTTTGTGGCACTTTGGCTTTGGGAAGCGCCGCCGCCGCCGCCGCCGCCGCCGCCGCCCACTGAGACGGCCGAAGCGGAGCAGGCACCTGAGGAATAACGCTTTCCAGAGTTCTCCCCTCCACCCTCGTCATCACCTTGCTTCATCAGCTCATCTGCGACCCGCCTGGGCATGACCGAGTGGATCATGCGCTCCTTCAGGGCCTTCTCCACCTCCAGGTCTTTGCCGTGCATGATGGCCTGGCCCACTTTGAGGAAGGTGCTGCGAGACCGCACCTCCGACATGATGAACAGGTGAATGCCGATGACGTGGGCGCACAGGTGGAGCAGAGCTTTAGCCGGGCCGAGCCAGCGGAGGGTGTCTCCTTCCCAATCAGAACCTGAACCCACTAACCCCGCCCCCCATCCGGTCGTGTCATAGCTCCTGTGAAGCAAAGGGAGCCACTCTAATGCCTGAAACAACACGGAGTACAGGAGGCCCAGCATCACCGAGGCGTACAGGCGCACATGCAGGACGCTGTAGAGCAACAACAGAACCTCCATGCACAGGGAGAAGGTGCCCACAGGGGAGACGCAAGGAGTGGGAGGGGCCGCTCCCGTGTCTGCTGACAGGTACGAGGCGTTCCCTCCACCAGCCCACTCCAGCTCAGTGAAACCAGCAGTCTGAATCTGTGGAGCTAAAGTGATGGCGAAGGTGACAGCGATGAGGAGCAAGGAGGTCTGGTTGTACAGCCATGTGTAGGGCTGGCTTAGGGTGAACAAAAAGAGGAGCACAAGGAGGACAAGAAAGGAGGCTGTGGGGACTAAGAAGGTCACCGGGTCACAGCGGTCACTGTTGACCCCAAAGTAAACCCCCCAAAGTACAGCTGACACCGCCAGGTAGAACAGAACATAACGGAAGCGCCGCTGCGTCTGTGGAAAGCACCTTTCTTGGCACGCCTCCTCGAGGATGGCAGAGTCAAACTTGGGGTCCCAGCACTGGGCAGCAGAGCGCTCAAAAAGGGGCGGGGCCTCCCTGTGCACCCTGGAGCTGGAGTTCAACATGGGTCTGGAGTCAGCCGAGCTGCAGCTGGAGGAGATGCTGTATTTGTGCAGGTTCGGGTTCATTTTCCTCACAGCGCTGTAGCCTCCTGCTCCTCCGCTGCTGACCGGCTCATGCTCGTGCACGTGCGGCGGGCTGGTGGTAATCCGCACGGTCACGGCGCCATCACCGCTGGAGTCGCAGCTCACTTCCGTGCCGTGCATCAGAAGCTGCCGGTGATGTTGCAAAGAGGCCATGTTGACTTGTGTGACGAGAAACGAGGGGGTGTTAAATATTAATACAATCTTGTCATGGCGCTCAGGCAATCAGACAGAGTGCGTGGGCACCGCGTGTGCACATGTGGCACGCGGAGGGGGGGCAAAGGTGTTTGCTGGAATAATCACACTACCGACGTCTTTGTTACGTACACAGCAGTCTGCACACTCACTCACATATGACGCGCCGTTCCACTTTGTTGAGCAGTTCATTCTCCGGGTTTGCGTCACTACTCCCACTACATGGATCCACAAAGACTGTGGGTCTGAGCCCGGCGTCCCCCCCAGCTGCTGTGACAACACGCTCCGCTCTCTGTCTGCGTCCTGGACTGAACATCCTCCTCGGGAAGGACAGCGTTGTGATGCAACGGTTTCTTGTGTGTGTGTGTGTGTGTGTGTGCGGGTCGACCTGACGTTACATGAGTGGAAATGACCTCATCTGGATGTGCGCAACATCTACACTGCTGATACTGTAAAGTGTGAGGCAGGAGCTCTCTGGATCACAGATAAAAAGAAGAACGTGTGCGTGTTCCGAGTCCGGCTGTCAACAGTTGTGCGCGTGAGGCTGCAAAAGTTCCACTGACCTTTTCTTCTGCAC
>NC_136692.1:31195862-31228362 GCF_947650265.1 Symphodus melops | reverse complement strand
CCACCACATGCAGAGCTGGCTAAACACTGAAGCTACAGTGTCTCTACATGCTGACCTGTGTGAGAGGAGGGGGGAGACAGCTCTCTGTGCTGATTAGAGTTTAGACTGTAGTACTCATTTTAAACACTAGGGGCTACAGACTGCTCCGTTGAACACTGTTTCACTTCTTCCTCTGAACCTGAGAGCTTAGACTCTGACTCCATGATTACCAACTGTCCAGCATGAAAGACTTTTTCAAACATCATGAGGTGATTTAAAGTTGGTGAATATCCTTGAAAGCTGCTTAAAGCTCAACTGTTTTATCGACCTCTAACCTCTGTGTGTCTGCAGAGCAGACGTCATTTAGAAAAGGCTGAACTCAACAGATGACAGCTGATGAGAAAGGCCAGGATGTCCTCTACCTGACCTGACAGGGTTTGGAAGCTTTAAAGGAGACTCATGGCCCCGACAGAGGACCAACATGGGTTTCTGGGTCTCAGAAGGATTTCAAAGAGACGCCATGTTACTTTGCTGTCTGACTGTTACATTGGTTTGTTTCACTTGTGTGACCCAGGTTTACTTTGTACATCTCACACATTTAGACTCCTCCCCTTTTCAGTCTCCACGGCAAATCACAGCAGAGGGAAATATTTCAGGAAGCCCTCTGGCTGCTGCTGCCATCTGCCTCCTCAGTTCATCTCCCCTGTCTCCTCCAGCGATTGGCTGGTTTCTCCTCACAGCCGGGGCCCTCGCAGGTCCCGGGGAGTGGAGGGGGAGGTGCGGGTGCAGCCTTGGTGGGTGCAGGCGTGTCAGGGACCTTGCTGACGCTGCTGAGCAGAGCAGGGAGCTCGTACGAGATGGCCCTCTCCAGTTTCTCCAGCAGACATCCGGCGCTCCAGCTGCAGTGGGACGACAGCTGCTTGAAGCTGGACACGGGGTTCACGCCAAAGAAGTCCTGGTAGGCCTCTTTGTCGGGGAGGTCGAACTTGCTGACGTTGGTTTTGGCCAGAATGGATTTGAAGATGTAGTACTTGTCTGGGTCATTGACGATGTCCTGGAAAACCTCGTAGGGGTCGCTGAACCAGCCCAGCTTGTCGTAGTAGGTCTGCAGGTAGCGGTCCACCAGCAGAGCGTGGATGCGAACACGGATGCTGTGCTGGCGGATGAAGGCGATCTTGTTCTCGATTTGATTCTCGATCACCTAAAGGAGAGGAGAGAGAGGTGTGAGACGAGGCTGCAGGCCAAAACATCATCTCTCTGTTTCAGTGGTGGCGTTTCTGTTTGGTGACCTGCTGAGTGATGATGTCATCAGCTCTCCTGTCTCACCTACGGTTAGCTCAGGATTCATTGAAACATTCTAAGATCACTCAGATCCGCCGTCCTGACTCGGCTGAGGATCAGTCGTTTTTAAATCTTTAAAGTAAACACTTTAACTCTGAATGAGAGCGCTGTGAGGGACGGATCAGTGAAACATGCAGCTTTGTGCAGACTGCACGCCGCCCATGGATCCGTCAGGGAGAATGTGTCCATGCTGTATGAACCTGGTTCAGGTCCTCCAGCAGGGACGTCTCCTCCTTTATGAAGAGCCCTCGGCTCGTGTCTGCAGAGTAGTCCTGAGGCCAGAAGGAGCTGACGTAAACCCGTGGAGGCTCTGTGGCGTTGATGAGCGGGGCCATGCTCCAGAACAGGGCTCCGTACACCCTCATCAGGTCCTGCGTGGTCAGGCTGTCAGCCTTGTTGAGGATGAGACGAATCTGGGACTCGCGGCCCTTCATCTGCTTGAACAGCATCTCCAGCTCGCCGCCCACGTCCAGCTTGGTGGGGTCGAAGACGAGGAAGATGAGATCGGCTCGATCGATGAACCACTGGCACACCTCGTTGTAGGGGTAACCTGGGGGGCGGGGCAGCACAGGAAGCGTCAGCTCTGTGCAGTGTTGTGACCACTTCCTGTCACAGAAACTCATCACACTCATGTTGTTAATTTATGGTTCAGGAAATGATGCAATAAGTGCAAACACATCAGGTCACATTTCAGGTCAAACGTCCCAACGAGATGAAAAACAAGAAGGTTTAAATGCTGATGACGGTGTCACGCCCTCCACCTCTGCCAGTGGTTAGTGGCAGTTCTCTTCCTCTTTCTCTTGTCTCTCTCTTTGCTCTTAGGAGGGCGTGCACTCGGCTGGTGGTGTGTTGACAATCAGGTGTGGCTAATCACTGATCAGCAGATGAGACGCAGCTGAGCAGAGTTAGTGGCTGCAGCAGTCTGCATTTAAGGAGCCTCCAGCCTGCTGTCCAGTGCCGGACCGTGTTTAGTCACCGTTAGTATTTCGACCTCTGCACATGCCTCGTTTCTACATCCTGTTGTTCTACTGCTAATTAACCTATTCTTGTGCAGTTGGATCCCCTGCAGCCACGGAGCTCGACTTCACTACAGCACGGAGCTACTCTGCTTACACCCCTGATTTGGCACGACGGATCATCGGCAGTTCGGATCACCACCAGCCTTGCTTCCCCCTCCTTGAGTATACCTCAGCTAGTGTTAGTTTTTAGTCCGTCAACTCGACTCGTGTTTTGAGTTCGTGGCTTTGCCTCTGCTTTGTGGGTAACTTAGTTTAACTCGTGTTAGCACGACGCTTTAATTTTATCTCCGGCTGTTAGTCGCTCTTTTGTTTTTCAGCAGTTAGCCTGTTTTTTCCTCGCCTGTTGTTTAGGGTTGAGCGTCCTCTGTTGTGGAATTTATTTTGTGTTTATAAATAAATTTATTATTTTGTACTTGGTTCTACGTGTTCTCTGTTCTGCGCTTGAGCCTCAACACCCTCCGTAACAGTACGGTCCGGCCAAGATGAGCTCAGCAGACGGAGACTCTGGGTCGGACACAGCCCGTGAGAGTAGCGCTATTCAACACGCATTGTCGAATCAAGGTACGCTTTTAGGTCAGCATGACACCGATATTCGCAGACTAATCGAACATAATGCTACACTTAATAACCAGGTCACACTGTTAACCACGCAGTGCAATCAGTTATCTGCACAGGTAGCACAACTGACCAATGCACTAGCTCAGTTAGCTCCGTCTAGCTCGGGCAGTTTGTTGGGTAATGTTCCGGTTAATGCGTCATCTCGTGAACCTAAAGCGTCGTTACCTGAACGTTATAGTGGAGATTTAGGTACCTGCAAGGCGTTTCTAACCCAGGTGTCGTTAGTCTTTACACTTCAGCCACAGTCCTACTCTCGATAGTGCTAAAATCGCCTTTTTAATCGGGTTATTGTCTGGAGAGGCTAGGGAGTGGGGAACCTCGGTCTGGGAGCAACAAGATCCCATCTGCAACTCCTACCCATCCTTCATCACAGAAATGAAGCGAGTGTTTGATCATCCAGTGAAGGGACGGGAGGCTAGCCACAGGTTAGCAAGCCTAAAACAAGGAGGACGGAGTGTTGCTGCCTACGCTGTGGAGTTCCGGACCTTAGCCGCAGGAAGTGGTTGGAATGATAAAGCCCTCCAAAGCATGTTCTACATTGGACTCTCCGACGAATTAAAGGACAAACTGGCCACGTTGGAGGAGAGCTCCAGCTTTAATCAGTTTGTGACCCTGGCGATCGACATCGATAACCGGATACGAGAGAGACGCCGTGAACGAGGGTCACGAGCTGAAACCAATCCAGCAGTCTTCTCCCCTCGTATGTTCCAGGCCTCGTCGCACTCTCTACCGGCCGACTCTGAACCCATGCAGCTGGGACGAGCATCGTTATCGGCACAGGAAAGACAGCACCGCCGGGAGACTAATGCTTGTCTTTACTGCGGGAAGAGCGGACATGTCCTGGCCACCTGCACCCAGCGGCTGGGAAAAGAACGGGCTCATCCGTAAGCGGGGAGGTACGGTTGAGCCAAGTCACATATTCTGCTCCTTCCCCACAACGTCTCCAGGTAACCGCATCTATTTGTCAACAATCCTGCACATCTGAGATTCTGGCCTTGATTGATTCCGGGGCTGAGGAGAACCTTATGGACCATCAGACCGCTCTTCGGTTGAAGATTCCTCTGGAACGCCTGGAGAGACCTTTCAAGGTTCGAGCCCTTAATGACCTCCCCTTCTCTGAAATTTCTCTGAAAACCAGTCCTGTTTCTCTCCTGCTGGCCGGAAATCACTGTGAAACCATTTCATTTTTTGTGATTGAGCATTCCTGCCCTCCGTTGGTTTTGGGATTTCCTTGGCTCCAGTGTCACAACCCCCACATTGACTGGAAGAGAAGAAGAATCATCTCCTGGGATCCTGCCTGCCACGCTTCCTGTCTCCAGTCAGCTCTAACCCCTGCCACGCCATCTGCAACCGCTGTTTTACCTACCATCAAATTGGATTTGGTTCCCCGTGAGTACCACGACTTGGCACCAGCGTTTAGCAAAGAGGATGCTCTCTCACTCCCCCCTCATCGACCATATGACTGTGCCATCAATCTCATTCCTGGGTCCACAATGCCCACCAGCCGCTTGTATAACCTGTCTAAGCCAGAACACACAGCTATGGAGGAGTACATCCGGACCTCCCTCGCTGCTGGGATCATTCGTCCATCATCTTCTCCAGTGGGGGCAGGTTTCTTTTTCGTGGCCAAGAAGGACAAGACTCTTCGCCCCTGCATTGACTTCCGGGGTCTTAATGACATCACGGTGAAGAATTCTTATCCTCTGCCGCTCATTAACTCCGCCTTCACTCCCCTTCACGGTGCATCCATCTTCACCAAACTGGACCTGCGCAACGCCTACCACCTCATACGCATCCGACAAGGGGACGAATGGAAGACGGCGTTTAACACCCCCCTGGGTCACTTCGAGTATCTGGTGATGCCGTTCGGGCTCACCAATGCACCTGCTGTTTTCCAGAACCTCATAAATGACGTTCTCAGAGACATGATTGGGCGGTTCGTCTTTGTCTACCTCGATGACATCCTCATCTACTCACGGAATGCAGTGGAACATACCCGTCATGTGCATCAGGTGCTGGAACGCCTTTTGAAGAATCGCCTCTTCGTTAAAGCGGAGAAATGCGAGTTCCATGCTGCTACTGTGGGATTCCTGGGCTACATCATCTCTGCTGGGGAGGTGAGCATGGATCCCCAGAAGGTATCTGCTGTACAGGACTGGCCAGTGCCTGTGAACCGCAAGCAGCTCCAACGGTTCTTCGGGTTTGCTAACTTCTACAGACGCTTCATCAGGAACTACAGCAAGGTTGCGGCACCCTTGACATCACTCACCTCCATCAAACTAGTTTTCCAGTGGACCCCTGAAGCTGATCGTGCCTTCCAGGACCTCAAGCGGAGGTTTGTGTCTGCTCCTATCCTGGTCCAGCCCGACCCTGCCCTACAGTTCATCGTTGAGGTTGATGCCTCGGATTCTGGCGTAGGAGCTGTCCTCTCCCAGCGTTCCACCTCCGACCAGAAGATACATCCGTGTGCCTTCTTTTCTCGACGTCTGTCACCAGCAGAGAGGAATTATGATGTCGGAAACCGGGAGTTATTGGCAGTTAAACTTGCTTTGGAAGAGTGGCGACATTGGTTGGAGGGCACGGAGAAGCCGTTTATTGTTTGGACCGACCATCGCAACCTGGAATATGTTCGCTCAGCCAGGAGACTCAACGCTCGCCAAGCTCGGTGGACATTATTCTTTGGTCGATTCAACTTCGCCCTCACTTACCGCCCTGGGTCCCGCAATGTCAAGCCTGACGCACTCTCTCGTCAGTTTTCAGTCCAGGAGGACTCAGGTGAACTGGAGCCCATTCTTCCCAGGGACCGTGTTGTGGCTGCCGTGACTTGGGACATTGAGGCCAAAGTCATCCGGGCCCTGCAGCAACATCCTGCTCCAGGTAACGTGCCCCCAAATCATCTGTTTGTTCATGACTCTGTCCGTCCTCAGGTGTTGTCATGGGGCCATGCCTCCAAGGTTTTCTGTCACCCTGGGGTGGCACGCACGGTGGAGGTTATCCGTCAGAGGTTTTGGTGGCCATCGTTGGAAAAAGACACTAGGGAGTTTGTGGCTGCATGTACCATCTGCGCCAGGAACAAGAACTCTTCTCAGCCCAGTTCCGGACTCCTGCAACCCCTGCCGGTACCTCATCGCCCTTGGTCACACATTGCTGTGGATTTCGTCACCGGACTTCCAAAATCTCAGGGTAAAACCACTATACTCACCATTGTGGACCGGTTTTCCAAGGCTGCACACTTTGTGGCATTAACCAAACTGCCCTCTGCTCATGAAACGTCGGAATTATTAACTAATCATGTGTTTCGTCTCCACGGCATCCCTACGGACATCGTTTCGGACCGTGGACCACAGTTCACTTCGGCAGTCTGGAAGGGGTTTTGCACAGCCTTGGGGGCCACCGTCAGTCTCTCGTCTGGGTTTCATCCGCAATCAAATGGTCAGACTGAACGGACTAACCAGTCGTTAGAAACATTCCTCCGGTGCATGACGGCGGAGAACCAGACCACCTGGAGTAGCCTGCTTCCTTGGGTTGAGTATGCGCACAATTCTCTGCCTAACTCATCTTCGGGATTATCTCCTTTCCAGTGCTCCCTGGGATACCAACCACCCATGTTCCCAGCCCAGGAGCGGGAGATCAACATTCCTTCGCTCAATTCCTTCATGAAGAGGTGTGAACGGATTTGGAGGCGGGCCAGGGCGTCTTTATCGAAAGCCTCTCTGAGGATGAAGAGACAGGCAGATCGTCGTCGGATTCCCGCCCCTGCCTACATCCCAGGTCAGAAGGTCTGGCTCAAGGCCAAGGATTTACCCTTAAGGGTGGAGTCAAGGAAATTGGCACCACGGTTTGTCGGACCTTTCGAAGTAGATCGGATCATCAATCCCAGTGCGGTGCGTTTGAAGCTACCAGCGACCATGAGAATTCACCCTACCTTTCACGTCTCGCAGCTAAGACCTGTGAAGGAGAGTAACCTAGCCCCCCCGGTCCGTCCCCCACCTCCACCTAGGATGGTGGATAACGGGCCTGTTTACACCGTCCGTCGCATTCTGGATGCTCGGCGCCGTGGGCGGGGATTCCAGTATCTGGTGGACTGGGAGGGTTATGGCCCAGAGGAGAGGATGTGGGTTCCAAGACGCCACATCGTCGATGCTACACTCATCCGGGATTTCAATCGGGAGAATCCTGGTCGCTGCGCACGTGCTCCAGGAGGTGCACGTAGAGGGGGGGGTACTGTCACGCCCTCCACCTCTGCCAGTGGTTAGTGGCAGTTCTCTTCCTCTTTCTCTTGTCTCTCTCTTTGCTCTTAGGAGGGCGTGCACTCGGCTGGTGGTGTGTTGACAATCAGGTGTGGCTAATCACTGATCAGCAGATGAGACGCAGCTGAGCAGAGTTAGTGGCTGCAGCAGTCTGCATTTAAGGAGCCTCCAGCCTGCTGTCCAGTGCCGGACCGTGTTTAGTCACCGTTAGTATTTCGACCTCTGCACATGCCTCGTTTCTACATCCTGTTGTTCTACTGCTAATTAACCTATTCTTGTGCAGTTGGATCCCCTGCAGCCACGGAGCTCGACTTCACTACAGCACGGAGCTACTCTGCTTACACCCCTGATTTGGCACGACGGATCATCGGCAGTTCGGATCACCACCAGCCTTGCTTCCCCCTCCTTGAGTATACCTCAGCTAGTGTTAGTTTTTAGTCCGTCAACTCGACTCGTGTTTTGAGTTCGTGGCTTTGCCTCTGCTTTGTGGGTAACTTAGTTTAACTCGTGTTAGCACGACGCTTTAATTTTATCTCCGGCTGTTAGTCGCTCTTTTGTTTTTCAGCAGTTAGCCTGTTTTTTCCTCGCCTGTTGTTTAGGGTTGAGCGTCCTCTGTTGTGGAATTTATTTTGTGTTTATAAATAAATTTATTATTTTGTACTTGGTTCTACGTGTTCTCTGTTCTGCGCTTGAGCCTCAACACCCTCCGTAACAGACGGGTCAGACAGCTCGTGGACAGATTGTTAGAATATTTAAACACGACTATTTTATTTACTGTGCTGATGTTGTGTGTGTGTTTACTGTAGACTGACTGTGTGCTGTCACTCTCTGACGCACCCAGCTCCAATCCTTCTGCACGCCACCTCTACAGACTGTCTGCACGCCACCTCTACAGACTGTCTGCACGCCACCTCTACAGACTGTCTGCACGCCACCTCTACAGACTGTCTGCACGCCACCTCTACAGACTGCCTGCACGCCACCTCTACAGACTGTCTGCACGCCACCTCTACAGACTGTCTGCACGCCACCTCTACAGACTGTCTGCACGCCACCTCTACAGACTGTCTGCACGCCACCTCTACCGTCTCTACAGACTGTCTGCACGCCACCTCTACCGTCTCTACAGACTGTCTGCACGCCACCTCTACAGACTGTCTGCACGCCACCTCTACAGACTGTCTGCACGCCACCTCTACAGACTGCCTGCACGCCACCTCTACAGACTGCCTGCACGCCACCTCTACAGACTGTCTGCACGCCACCTCTACAGACTGTCTGCACGCCACCTCTACAGACTGTCTGCACGCCACCTCTACCGTCTCTACAGACTGTCTGCACGCCACCTCTACCGTCTCTACAGACTGTCTGCACGCCACCTCTACAGACTGTCTGCACGCCACCTCTACAGACTGTCTGCACGCCACCTCTACCGTCTCTACAGACTGTCTGCACGCCACCTCTACCGTCTCTACAGACTGTCTGCACGCCACCTCTACCGTCTCTACAGACTGTCTGCACGCCACCTCTACCGACCCCTACAGACTGTCTGCACGCCACCTCTACAGACTGTCTGCACGCCACCTCTACCGTCTCCGTGCTCTAATCAACCTGCTGCCTTCTGTTTCCTGTTCTCCACCCCCCGTACAGTGTGTGTGTGTGTGTGTGTGTGTGTGTGTGTGTGTGTGTGTACAGTGTGTGGATGGAGACATGAGCTAATCACACCTTTTTGGTTTTTTGAAGCAGGCTGTAAACATGTTCATGTCTGCTGTAAAAACAGGCTGTTTGAATGGGTGTGTATGTGACTTCCTGTGCTGCTGCAGCCAGCCTCTAGTGGACACTCCAGGTACTGCAGCCAGCCTCTAGTGGACACTCCAGGTACTGCAGCCAGCCTCTAGTGGACACTCCAGGTACTGCAGAGGTTGCTGCTTGTCTGGAACAAACTAAAGAGTGAACTCTGGCTGCATGGTTGGTCACCTCTCTCCTGCTGCTTGCGGTTCTCGATGATGCCAGGCGTGTCGACGAAGGTGACCCTCTCCAGCAGCTTGTGGGGCATCTCGATGCCCACCAGACGCTCCAGGAAGCCTTGGCCAAATTTCTCCAGAGGGGAGAATGAGCGAGAGCTGTCTGCTGCCATAACGATGCCCTCAATGGTCTTAAACTTCTCCCCGTGCATAATGACCGTGTACTCTGAGGTGGTGGGCTCAGCACCTGGGGGACAGATGAAGAGGTTAACACAGACTGCAGGGAAGAGAGTCATTGGTTCTGCTTGAATCTGTCTAACAAATGTAAACACGTCTGAATCCTGAACCACCAAAGAACCGAGGTCACAATAACCCCGACGAGTGTGTTCACTGTGTGTTCACTGTGTGTTCAGAGTGTGTGTTTAGTGTGTGTGTTCAGAGTGTGTGTTCAGAGTGTGTTCAGAGTGTGTGTTCAGAGTGTGTTCAGAGTGTGTGTTCAGAGTGTGTTCAGAGTGTGTGTTCAGAGTGTGTTCAGAGTGTATGTTTAGTGTGTGTTCAGAGTGTGTGTTTAGTGTGTGTTCAGAGTGTGTGTTTAGTGTGTGTGTTCAGAGTGTGTTCAGAGTGTGTATTCAGAGTGTGTGTTCAGAGTGTGTGTTCAGAGTGTGTTCAGAGTGTGTGTTTAGTGTGTGTGTTCAGAGTGTGTGTTCAGAGTGTGTTCAGAGTGTGTATTCAGAGTGTGTGTTCAGAGTGTGTTCAGAGTGTGTGTTCAGAGTGTGTTCAGAGTGTATGTTTAGTGTGTGTTCAGAGTGTGTGTTTAGTGTGTGTTCAGAGTGTGTGTTTAGTGTGTGTGTTCAGAGTGTGTTCAGAGTGTGTATTCAGAGTGTGTGTTCAGAGTGTGTGTTCAGAGTGTGTTCAGAGTGTGTGTTTAGTGTGTGTGTTCAGAGTGTGTGTTCAGAGTGTGTTCAGAGTGTGTATTCAGAGTGTGTGTTCAGAGTGTGTTCAGAGTGTGTGTTCAGAGTGTGTTCAGAGTGTGTGTTTAGTGTGTGTTCAGAGTGTGTGTTTAGTGTGTGTGTTCAGAGTGTGTGTTCAGAGTGTGTGTTTAGTGTGTGTGTTCAGTGTGTGTGTTCAGAGTGTGTGTTTAGTGTGTGTGTTCAGAGTGTGTGTTCAGTGTGTGTTTAGTGTGTGTGTTCAGTGTGTGTGTTCAGAGTGTGTGTTTAGTGTGTGTTCAGAGTGTGTGTTTAGTGTGTGTGTTCAGAGTGTGTGTTCAGAGTGTGTTCAGAGTGTGTGTTCAGAGTGTGTGTTCAGAGTGTGTTCAGAGTGTGTGTTCAGAGTGTGTTCAGAGTGTGTGTTTAGTGTGTGTTCAGAGTGTGTGTTTAGTGTGTGTGTTCAGAGTGTGTGTTCAGAGTGTGTTCAGAGTGTGTTCAGAGTGTGTTCAGAGTGTGTGTTCAGTGTGTTCAGAGTGTGTGTTCAGTGTGTATGTTCAGTGTGTTCAGAGTGTGTGTTCAGTGTGTTCAGTGTGTTCAGTGTGTTCAGTGTGTGTGTTCAGTGTGTGTTCAGTGTGTTCAGTGTGTTCAGTGTGTTCAGTGTGTTCAGTGTGTGTTCAGTGTGTGTTCAGTGTGTGTTCAGTGTGTGTGTTCAGTGTGTTCAGAGTGTGTTCAGTGTGTTCAGTGTGTTCAGTGTGTGTGTTCAGTGTGTTCAGAGTGTGTTCAGTGTGTGTTCAGTGTGTTCAGTGTGTGTGTTCAGAGTGTGTGTTCAGTGTGTGTTCAGTGTGTGTTCAGTGTGTGTGTTCAGTGTGTTCAGAGTGTGTTCAGTGTGTGTTCAGTGTGTTCAGTGTGTGTGTTCAGTGTGTTCAGTGTGTTCAGTGTGTTCAGTGTGTTCAGTGTGTGTGTTCAGTGTGTTCAGTGTGTTCAGAGTGTGTTCAGTGTGTGTTCAGTGTGTTCAGTGTGTGTGTTCAGAGTGTGTGTTCAGTGTGTTCAGTGTGTTCAGTGTGTTCAGTGTGTTCAGTGTGTGTGTTCAGTGTGTTCAGTGTGTTCAGTGTGTTCAGTGTGTTCAGTGTGTTCAGTGTGTGTGTTCAGTGTGTTCAGAGTGTGTTCAGTGTGTGTTCAGTGTGTTCAGTGTGTGTGTTCAGTGTGTGTGTTCAGTGTGTTCAGTGTGTTCAGTGTGTTCAGTGTGTGTTCAGTGTGTTCAGTGTGTTCAGTGTGTGTGTTCAGAGTGTTCAGTGTGTGTTCAGTGTGTGTTCAGTGTGTGTTCAGTGTGTGTTCAGTGTGTTCAGTGTGTGTTCAGTGTGTTCAGTGTGTTCAGTGTGTGTTCAGAGTGTTCAGTGTGTTCAGTGTGTGTTCAGTGTGTTCAGTGTGTGTTCAGTGTGTGTTCAGTGTGTTCAGTGTGTTCAGTGTGTGTTCAGTGTGTTCAGTGTGTGTGTTCAGTGTGTTCAGTGTGTTCAGTGTGTTCAGTGTGTGTTCAGAGTGTTCAGTGTGTTCAGTGTGTGTGTTCAGTGTGTTCAGTGTGTTCAGTGTGTTCAGTGTGTGTTCAGTGTGTTCAGTGTGTGTTCAGTGTGTTCAGTGTGTGTTCAGTGTGTTCAGTGTGTGTGTTCAGAGTGTTCAGTGTGTGTTCAGTGTGTTCAGTGTGTTCAGTGTGTTCAGCGTGTTCAGTGTGTTCAGTGTGTGTTCAGTGTGTGTGTTCAGAGTGTTCAGTGTGTTCAGTGTGTTCAGTGTGTTCAGTGTGTGTTCAGTGTGTTCAGTGTGTGTTCAGTGTGTGTGTTCAGAGTGTTCAGTGTGTTCAGTGTGTTCAGTGTGTTCAGTGTGTTCAGAGTGTTCAGTGTGTTCAGAGTGTTCAGTGTGTTCAGAGTGTTCAGTGTGTTCAGTGTGTGTTCAGTGTGTGTTCAGAGTGTTCAGTGTGTTCAGAGTGTTCAGTGTGTTCAGAGTGTTCAGTGTGTTCAGAGTGTTCAGTGTGTTCAGAGTGTTCAGTGTGTGTTCAGTGTGTTCAGAGTGTTCAGTGTGTTCAGTGTGTGTTCAGTGTGAGTTCAGTGTGTTCAGTGTGTTCAGAGTGTTCAGTGTGTTCAGTGTGTGTTCAGTGTGTGTTCAGTGTGTGTTCAGTGTGTTCAGAGTGTTCAGTGTGTTCAGTGTGTTCAGTGTGTTCAGTGTGTTCAGAGTGTTCAGTGTGTTCAGTGTGTGTTCAGTGTGTTCAGAGTGTTCAGAGTGTTCAGTGTGTGTTCAGTGTGTTCAGTGTGTTCAGAGTGTTCAGAGTGTTCAGTGTGTGTTCAGTGTGTTCAGTGTGTTCAGTGTGTGTTCAGTGTGTTCAGTGTGTGTTCAGTGTGTTCAGTGTGTTCAGTGTGTGTTCAGAGTGTTCAGAGTGTTCAGTGTGTTCAGTGTGTTCAGTGTGTTCAGTGTGTTCAGTGTGTTCAGAGTGTTCAGTGTGTGTTCAGTGTGTTCAGTGTGTTCAGTGTGTGTTCAGTGTGTTCAGTGTGTTCAGTGTGTGTTCAGTGTGTGTTCAGTGTGTTCAGTGTGTGTTCAGTGTGTTCAGTGTGTGTTCAGTGTGTTCAGTGTGTTCAGTGTGTGTTCAGTGTGTTCAGTGTGTTCAGTGTGTTTTCAGTGTGTTCAGAGTGTTCAGTGTGTTCAGTGTGTTCAGTGTGTTCAGAGTGTTCAGTGTGTGTTCAGTGTGTTCAGTGTGTGTTCAGTGTGTTCAGTGTGTTCAGTGTGTGTGTTCAGAGTGTTCAGTGTGTTCAGTGTGTTCAGTATGTTCAGTGTGTGTTCAGTGTGTTCAGTGTGTGTTCAGTGTGTGTTCAGTGTGTGTTCAGAGTGTGTGTTCAGTGTGTGTTCAGTGTGTGTTCAGTGTGTGTTCAGTGTGTGTTCAGAGTGTGTGTTCAGTGTGTGTTCAGTGTGTGTTCAATGTGTTCAGTGTGTGTGTTCAGAGTGTTCAGTGTGTTCAGTGTGTTCAGTGTGTGTTCAGTGTGTTCAGTGTGTGTTCAGTGTGTGTTCAGTGTGTGTTCAGAGTGTGTTCAGTGTGTTCAGTGTGTTCAGTGTGTTCAGTGTGTGTTCAGTGTGTGTTCAGTGTGTGTTCAGTGTGTTCAGTGTGTGTTCAGTGTGTGTTCAGTGTGTGTTCAGTGTGTTCAGTGTGTGTTCAGTGTGTTCAGTGTGTTCAGTGTGTTCAGTGTGTGTTCAGTGTGTTCAGTGTGTTCAGTGTGTGTGTTCAGAGTGTTCAGTGTGTTCAGTGTGTTCAGTGTGTTCAGTGTGTTCAGTGTGTTCAGTGTGTGTTCAGTGTGTTCAGTGTGTTCAGTGTGTGTTCAGTGTGTTCAGTGTGTTCAGTGTGTTCAGTGTGTGTTCAGTGTGTTCAGTGTGTTCAGTGTGTGTTCAGTGTGTTCAGTGTGTTCAGTGTGTTCAGTGTGTGTTCAGTGTGTTCAGTGTGTTCAGTGTGTGTTCAGTGTGTTCAGTGTGTTCAGTGTGTTCAGTGTGTGTTCAGTGTGTTCAGTGTGTTCAGTGTGTGTTCAGTGTGTTCAGTGTGTTCAGAGTGTGTGTTCAGTGTGTGTGTTCAGTGTGTGTTCAGTGTGTGTTCAGTGTGTGTTCAGTGTGTTCAGTGTGTTCAGTGTGTGTTCAGTGTGTGTTCAGTGTGTGTTCAGTGTGTTCAGTGTGTTCAGTGTGTGTTCAGAGTGTTCAGTGTGTTCAGTGTGTTCAGAGTGTGTGTTCAGAGTGTTCAGTGTGTTCAGTGTGTTCAGTGTGTGTTCAGAGTGTTCAGTGTGTTCAGTGTGTTCAGTGTGTGTTCAGTGTGTGTGTTCAGAGTGTTCAGAGTGTTCAGTGTGTTCAGTGTGTTCAGTTTGTGTTCGGTGTGTTCAGTGTGTTCAGTGTGTTCAGTGTGTGTTCAGTGTGTTCAGTGTGTTCAGTGTGTGTTCAGTGTGTTCAGTGTGTGTTCAGTGTGTGTGTTCAGAGTGTTTAGTGTGTTCAGTGTGTGTGTTCAGTGTGTGTGTTCAGTGTGTGTTCAGTGTGTGTTCAGTGTGTGTGTTCAGAGTGTTCAGTGTGTTCAGTGTGTTCAGTGTGTGTTCAGTGTGTTCAGAGTGTTCAGTGTGTTCAGTGTGTGTTCAGTGTGTGTTCAGTGTGTTCAGTGTGTTCAGTGTGTGTTCAGTGTGTTCAGTGTGTTCAGTGTGTTCAGTGTGTGTTCAGTGTGTTCAGAGTGTGTTCAGTGTGTCTTCAGTGTGTCTTCAGTGGGTTCAGTGTGTGTGTTCAGTGTGTGTTCAGTGTGTTCAGTGTGTGTTCAGTGTGTGTTCAGTGTGTTCAGTGTGTTCAGTGTGTTCAGTGTGTGTTCAGTGTGTGTTCAGTGTGTGTTCAGTGTCTTCAGTGTGTTCAGTGTGTGTTCAGTGTGTGTTCAGTGTGTGTTCAGTGTGTGTTCAGTGTCTTCAGTGTGTTCAGTGTGTGTTCAGTGTGTGTTCAGTGTGTTCAGTGTGTTCAGAGTGTTCAGTGTGTTCAGTGTGTGTTCAGAGTGTTCAGTGTGTTCAGTGTGTGTTCAGTGTGTTCAGAGTGTTCAGTGTGTTCAGTGTGTGTGGTCAGTGTGTTCAGTGTGTTCAGTGTGTTCAGAGTGTTCAGTGTGTTCAGTGTGTTCAGTGTGTGTTCAGTGTGTGTGTTCAGAGTGTTCAGTGTGTTCAGTGTGTGTTCAGTGTGTGTGTTCAGAGTGTTCAGTGTGTTCAGTGTGTGTTCAGTGTGTTTAGAGTGTTCAGTGTGTTCAGTGTGTGTTCAGTGTGTTCAGTGTGTTCAGAGTGTTCCGTGTGTTCAGTGTGTGTTCAGTGTGTTCAGTGTGTTCAGAGTGTTCAGTGTGTTCAGAGTGTTCAGTGTGTTCAGTGTGTGTTCAGTGTGTGTTCAGTGTGTGTTCAGTGTGTGTTCAGTGTGTTCAGTGTGTTCAGTGTGTTCAGAGTGTTCAGTGTGTTCAGTGTGTTCAGTGTGTGTTCAGTGTGTTCAGAGTGTTCAGAGTGTTCAGTGTGTTCAGTGTGTTCAGTGTGTGTTCAGTGTGTGTTCAGTGTGTGTTCAGTGTGTGTTCAGTGTGTTCAGTGTGTTCAGTGTGTTCAGTGTGTTCAGAGTGTTCAGTGTGTTCAGTGTGTTCAGTGTGTGTTCAGTGTGTTCAGAGTGTTCAGTGTGTGTTCAGAGTGTTCAGTGTGTTCAGTGTGTTCAGTGTGTGTTCAGTGTGTGTGTTCAGAGTGTTCAGTGTGTTCAGTGTGTTCAGTGTGTGTTCAGTGTGTTCAGTGTGTGTTCAGTGTGTGTGTTCAGAGTGTTCAGTGTGTTCAGTGTGTTCAGTGTGTGTTCAGTGTGTTCAGTGTGTTCAGTGTGTTCAGTGTGTTCAGAGTGTTCAGTGTGTTCAGTGTGTGTTCAGTGTGTTCATTGTGTTAAGAGTGTTCAGTGTGTTCAGTGTGTGTTCAGTGTGTTCAGTGTGTGTTCAGTGTGTGTTCAGTGTGTTCAGTGTGTGTTCAGAGTGTTCAGTGTGTTCAGAGTGTTCAGTGTGTGTTCAGTGTGTTCAGTGTGTTCAGAGTGTTCAGTGTGTGTTCAGTGTGTTCAGTGTGTGTTCAGTGTGTGTTCAGTGTGTGTTCAGTGTGTGTTCAGTGTGTGTTCAGTGTGTTCAGTGTGTTCAGTGTGTTCAGAGTGTTCAGTGTGTTCAGTGTGTGTTCAGTGTGTTCAGTGTGTTCAGAGTGTTCAGTGTGTGTTCAGTGTGTTCAGTGTGTGTTCAGTGTGTTCAGTGTGTTCATTGTGTGTTCAGTGTGTTCAGTGTGTTCAGTGTGTTTTCAGTGTGTTCAGTGTGTTCAGTGTGTGTTCAGAGTGTTCAGAGTGTTCAGTGTGTTCAGTGTGTTCAGTGTGTTCAGTGTGTTCAGTGTGTTCAGTGTGTGTGTTCAGAGTGTTCAGTGTGTTCAGTGTGTTCAGTGTGTTCAGTGTGTGTTCAGTGTGTGTTCAGTGTGTGTTCAGTGTGTGTGTTCAGTGTGTGTTCAGTGTGTGTTCAGTGTGTGTTCAGTGTGTGTTCAGTGTGTGTGTTCAGAGTGTTCAGTGTGTTCAGTGTGTTCAGTGTGTTCAGTGTGTGTTCAGTGTGTGTTCAGTGTGTGTTCAGTGTGTTCAGTGTGTGTGTTCAGAGTGTTCAGTGTGTTCAGTGTGTTCAGTGTGTGTTCAGTGTGTGTTCAGTGTGTGTTCAGTGTGTGTTCAGTGTGTTCAGTGTGTTCAGTGTGTTCAGTGTGTGTTCAGTGTGTTCAGTGTGTTCAGTGTGTGTGTTCAGTGTGTTCAGTGTGTTCAGTGTGTTCAGTGTGTTCAGTGTGTGTTCAGTGTGTTCAGTGTGTGTTCAGTGTGTTCAGTGTGTTCAGTGTGTTCAGTGTGTGTTCAGAGTGTTCAGTGTGTTCAGTGTGTTAAGAGTGTGTGTTCAGAGTGTTCAGTGTGTTCAGTGTGTTCAGTGTGTGTTCAGAGTGTTCAGTGTGTTCAGTGTGTTCAGTGTGTGTTCAGTGTGTGTGTTCAGAGTGTTCAGAGTGTTCAGTGTGTTCAGTGTGTTCAGTTTGTGTTCGGTGTGTTCAGTGTGTTCAGTGTGTTCAGTGTGTTCAGTGTGTTCAGTGTGTGTTCAGTGTGTTCAGTGTGTTCAGTGTGTGTTCAGTGTGTTCAGTGTGTGTTCAGTGTGTGTGTTCAGAGTGTTCAGTGTGTTCAGTGTGTGTGTTCAGTGTGTGTGTTCAGTGTGTGTTCAGTGTGTGTTCAGTGTGTGTGTTCAGTGTGTTCAGTGTGTTCAGTGTGTGTTCAGTGTGTTCAGAGTGTTCAGTGTGTTCAGAGTGTGTTCAGTGTGTTCAGTGTGTTCAGTGTGTGTTCAGTGTGTTCAGTGTGTTCAGTGTGTGTTCAGTGTGTTCAGTGTGTTCAGTGTGTGTTCAGTGTGTTCAGAGTGTGTTCAGTGTGTGTTCAGTGTGTCTTCAGTGGGTTCATTGTGTGTGTTCAGTGTGTGTTCAGTGTGTTCAGTGTGTGTTCAGTGTGTTCAGTGTGTGTTCAGTGTCTTCAGTGTGTGTTCAGTGTGTTCAGTGTGTGTTCAGTGTGTTCAGTGTGTGTTCAGTGTCTTCAGTGTGTTCAGTGTGTGTTCAGTGTGTGTTCAGTGTGTTCAGTGTGTGTTCAGTGTGTGTTCAGTGTCTTCAGTGTGTTCAGTGTGTGTTCAGTGTGTGTTCAGTGTGTTCAGTGTGTGTTCAGTGTGTGTTCAGTGTGTTCAGTGTGTTCAGTGTGTGTGTTCAGTGTGTGTTCAGTGTGTGTTCAGTGTGTTCAGTGTGTTCAGTGTGTTCAGTGTGTTCAGAGTGTGTTCAGTGTGTTTTTATTTTTTATATACTTTATTAATCCCACGAGGGGAAATTCGGTTTTCACTCTGCATTAATGGAGAGGTCTCAGATTGAGGTTGCTGCCCACAGCGGGCGCTCCAGAGCAGTTTTTTTTTGGGTTTGGTGCCTTGCTCAGGGGCACCTCGGCAGTGCTCAGGAAATTGACTGGCACCTCTCCAGCTACCAGCCCAGTTTCCGGACTTGGTCCGTGCCGGGACTTGAACCGGCGACCCTCCGGTTCCCAACCCAAGTCCCTACAGACTGAGCTAGTGTGTTCAGAGTGTGTGTTCAGTGTGTGTTCAGTGTGTGTTCAGTGTGTTCAGTGTGTTCAGTGTGTGTTCAGTGTGTTCAGTGTGTTCAGTGTGTTCAGTGTGTGTTCAGTGTGTTCAGAGTGTGTTCAGTGTGTGTTCAGTGTGTCTTCAGTGGGTTCAGTGTGTGTGTTCAGTGTGTGTTCAGTGTGTTCAGTGTGTGTTCAGTGTGTGTTCAGTGTGTTCAGTGTGTTCAGTGTGTGTTCAGTGTGTGTTCAGTGTGTGTTCAGTGTCTTCAGTGTGTTCAGTGTGTGTTCAGTGTGTGTTCAGTGTGTGTTCAGTGTGTGTTCAGTGTCTTCAGTGTGTTCAGTGTGTGTTCAGTGTGTGTTCAGTGTGTTCAGTGTGTTCAGAGTGTTCAGTGTGTTCAGTGTGTTCAGTGTGTGTTCAGTGTGTGTTCAGTGTGTTCAGAGTGTTCAGTGAGTTCAGTGTGTGTGTTCAGTGTGTTCAGTGTGTTCAGTGTGTTCAGAGTGTTCAGTGTGTTCAGTGTGTTCAGTGTGTGTTCAGTGTGTGTGTTCAGAGTGTTCAGTGTGTTCAGTGTGTGTTCAGTGTGTGTGTTCAGAGTGTTCAGTGTGTTCAGTGTGTGTTCAGTGTGTTCAGAGTGTTCAGTGTGTTCAGTGTGTGTTCAGTGTGTTCAGTGTGTTCAGAGTGTTCAGTGTGTTCAGAGTGTTCAGTGTGTTCAGTGTGTGTTCAGTGTGTGTTCAGTGTGTGTTCAGTGTGTGTTCAGTGTGTGTTCAGTGTGTTCAGTGTGTTCAGTGTGTTCAGAGTGTTCAGTGTGTTCAGTGTGTTCAGTGTGTGTTCAGTGTGTTCAGAGTGTTCAGTGTGTTCAGTGTGTTCAGTGTGTGTTCAGTGTGTGTGTTCAGAGTGTTCAGTGTGTGTTAAGTGTGTTCAGTGTGTGTTCAGTGTGTGTTCAGTGTGTTCAGTGTGTTCAGTGTGTTCAGAGTGTTCAGTGTGTGTTCAGAGTGTTCAGTGTGTTCAGTGTGTGTTCAGTGTGTTCAGTGTGTGTTCAGTGTGTGTGTTCAGAGTGTTCAGTGTGTGTTCAGTGTGTTCAGTGTGTTCAGTGTGTTCAGTGTGTGTTCAGTGTGTGTGTTCAGAGTGTTCAGTGTGTTCAGTGTGTTCAGTGTGTGTTCAGTGTGTTCAATGTGTGTTCAGTGTGTGTGTTCAGAGTGTTCAGTGTGTTCAGTGTGTTCAGTGTGTGTTCAGTGTGTTCAGTGTGTTCAGTGTGTTCAGTGTGTTCAGAGTGTTCAGTGTGTTCAAAGTGTTCATTGTGTTAAGAGTGTTCAGTGTGTTCAGTGTGTGTTCAGTGTGTTCAGTGTGTGTTCAGTGTGTGTTCAGTGTGTTCAGTGTGTGTTCAGAGTGTTCAGTGTGTTCAGAGTGTTCAGTGTGTGTTCAGTGTGTTCAGTGTGTTCAGAGTGTTCAGTGTGTGTTCAGTGTGTTCAGTGTGTGTTCAGTGTGTGTTCAGTGTGTGTTCAGTGTGTGTTCAGTGTGTGTTCAGTGTGTTCAGTGTGTTCAGTGTGTTCAGAGTGTTCAGTGTGTTCAGTGTGTGTTCAGTGTGTTCAGTGTGTTCAGAGTGTTCAGTGTGTGTTCAGTGTGTTCAGTGTGTGTTCAGTGTGTTCAGTGTGTTCATTGTGTGTTCAGTGTGTTCAGTGTGTTCAGTGTGTTTTCAGTGTGTTCAGTGTGTTCAGTGTGTTCAGTGTGTGTTCAGAGTGTTCAGAGTGTTCAGTGTGTTCAGTGTGTTCAGTGTGTTCAGTGTGTTCAGTGTGTTCAGTGTGTGTGTTCAGAGTGTTCAGTGTGTTCAGTGTGTTCAGTGTGTTCAGTGTGTTCAGTGTGTGTTCAGTGTGTGTTCAGTGTGTGTGTTCAGTGTGTGTTCAGTGTGTGTTCAGTGTGTGTTCAGTGTGTGTTCAGTGTGTTCAGTGTGTGTTCAGAGTGTTCAGTGTGTTCAGTGTGTTCAGTGTGTTCAGTGTGTGTTCAGTGTGTGTTCAGTGTGTGTTCAGTGTGTGTTCAGTGTGTTCAGTGTGTGTGTTCAGAGTGTTCAGTGTGTTCAGTGTGTTCAGTGTGTTCAGTGTGTGTTCAGTGTGTTCAGTGTGTGTTCAGTGTGTGTTCAGTGTGTGTTCAGTGTGTTCAGTGTGTTCAGTGTGTTCAGTGTGTGTTCAGTGTGTTCAGTGTGTTCAGTGTGTGTGTTCAGTGTGTTCAGTGTGTTCAGTGTGTTCAGTGTGTTCAGTGTGTTCAGTGTGTGTTCAGTGTGTTCAGTGTGTTCAGTGTGTTCAGTGTGTTCAGTGTGTGTTCAGTGTGTTCAGTGTGTTCAGTGTGTTCAGTGTGTGTTCAGAGTGTTCAGTGTGTTCAGTGTGTTCAGAGTGTGTGTTCAGAGTGTTCAGTGTGTTCAGTGTGTTCAGTGTGTGTTCAGAGTGTTCAGTGTGTTCAGTGTGTTCAGTGTGTGTTCAGTGTGTGTGTTCAGAGTGTTCAGAGTGTTCAGTGTGTTCAGTGTGTTCAGTTTGTGTTCGGTGTGTTCAGTGTGTTCAGTGTGTTCAGTGTGTTCAGTGTGTGTTCAGTGTGTTCAGTGTGTTCAGTGTGTGTTCAGTGTGTTCAGTGTGTGTTCAGTGTGTGTGTTCAGAGTGTTCAGTGTGTTCAGTGTGTGTGTTCAGTGTGTGTGTTCAGTGTGTGTTCAGTGTGTGTTCAGTGTGTGTGTTCAGTGTGTTCAGTGTGTTCAGTGTGTGTTCAGTGTGTTCAGAGTGTTCAGTGTGTTCAGAGTGTGTTCAGTGTGTTCAGTGTGTGTTCAGTGTGTTCAGTGTGTTCAGTGTGTGTTCAGTGTGTTCAGTGTGTTCAGTGTGTTCAGTGTGTGTTCAGTGTGTTCAGAGTGTGTTCAGTGTGTTCAGTGTGTGTTCAGTGTGTTCAGAGTGTGTTCAGTGTGTTCAGTGTGTGTTCAGTGTGTTCAGTGTGTGTTCAGTGTGTTCAGTGTGTGTTCAGTGTCTTCAGTGTGTGTTCAGTGTGTTCAGTGTGTGTTCAGTGTGTTCAGTGTGTGTTCAGTGTCTTCAGTGTGTTCAGTGTGTGTTCAGTGTGTGTTCAGTGTGTTCAGTGTGTGTTCAGTGTGTGTTCAGTGTCTTCAGTGTGTTCAGTGTGTGTTCAGTGTGTGTTCAGTGTGTTCAGTGTGTGTTCAGTGTGTGTTCAGTGTGTTCAGTGTGTGTGTTCAGTGTGTGTTCAGTGTGTGTTCAGTGTGTTCAGTGTGTTCAGTGTGTGTGTTCAGTGTGTGTTCAGTGTGTGTTCAGTGTGTTCAGTGTGTTCAGTGTGTTCAGAGTGTGTTCAGTGTGTTTTTATTTTTTATATACTTTATTAATCCCACGAGGGGAAATTCGGTTTTCACTCTGCATTAATGGAGAGGTCTCAGATTGAGGTTGCTGCCCACAGCGGGCGCTCCAGAGCAGTTTTTTTTTGGGTTTGGTGCCTTGCTCAGGGGCACCTCGGCAGTGCTCAGGAAATTGACTGGCACCTCTCCAGCTACCAGCCCAGTTTCCGGACTTGGTCCGTGCCGGGACTTGAACCGGCGACCCTCCGGTTCCCAACCCAAGTCCCTACAGACTGAGCTAGTGTGTTCAGAGTGTGTGTTCAGTGTGTGTGTTCAGAGTGTGTGTTCAGTGTGTGTGTTCAGAGTGTGTGTTCAGTGTGTGTGTTCAGAGTGTGTGTTCAGAGTGTGTGTTCAGTGTGTTCAGTGTGTGTGTTCAGAGTGTGTGTTCAGTGTGTTCAGTGTGTGTGTTCAGAGTGTGTTCAGAGTGTGTGTTCAGAGTGTGTGTTCAGAGTGTGTGTTCAGTGTGTTCAGTGTGTGTTCAGAATGTGTGTTCAGTGTGTGTTCAGTGTGTGTTCAGAGTGTGTTCAGTGTGTGTGTTCAGTGTGTGTTCAGAGTGTGTTCAGTGTGTGTGTTCAGTGTGTGTTCAGTGTGTGTGTTCAGTGTGTGTTCAGTGTGTGTGTTCAGTGTGTGTTCAGTGTGTGTTCAGAGTGTGTGTTCAGTGTGTGTTCAGAGTGTGTGTTCAGTGTGTTCAGTGTGTGTTCAGAGTGTGTGTTCAGTGTGTGTGTTCAGAGTGTGTGTTCAGTGTGTTCAGTGTGTGTTCAGAATGTGTGTTCAGTGTGTGTTCAGAGTGTGTGTTCAGAATGTGTGTTCAGTGTGTGTGTTCAGTGTGTGTGTTCAGTGTGTGTGTTCAGAGTGTGTGTTCAGTGTGTGTGTTCAGAATGTGTGTTCAGAATGTGTGTTCAGTGTGTGTTCAGAGTGTGTGTTCAGAGTGTGTGTTCAGTGTGTGTGTTCAGTGTGTGTGTTCAGTGTGTGTTCAGTGTGTGTGTTCAGTGTGTGTGTTCAGAGTGTGTGTTCAGAGTGTGTGTTCAGAATGTGTGTTCAGTGTGTGTGTTCAGAGTGTGTGTTCAGTGTGTGTGTTCAGAGTGTGTGTTCAGTGTGTGTGTTCAGAATGTGTGTTCAGAATGTGTGTTCAGTGTGTGTGTTCAGAGTGTGTGTTCAGTGTGTGTGTTCAGAATGTGTGTTCAGAGTGTGTGTTCAGAGTGTGTGTTCAGAGTGTGTTCAGAGTGTGTGTTCAGTGTGTGTGTTCAGTGTGTGTGTTCAGTGTGTGTGTTCAGAGTGTGTGTTCAGTGTGTGTGTTCAGAGTGTGTGTTCAGTGTGTGTGTTCAGAGTGTGTGTTCAGAGTGTGTGTTCAGTGTGTGTGTTCAGTGTGTGTGTTCAGTGTGTGTGTTCAGAGTGTGTTCAGAGTGTGTGTTCAGAGTGTGTGTTCAGTGTGTGTGTTCAGAATGTGTGTTCAGTGTGTGTGTTCAGTGTGTGTGTTCAGAGTGTGTGTTCAGTGTGTGTGTTCAGAATGTGTGTTCAGAATGTGTGTTCAGTGTGTGTTCAGTGTATGTGTTCAGTGTGTGTGTTCAGTGTGTGTGTTCAGTGTGTGTTCAGAGTGTGTGTTCAGTGTGTGTGTTCAGTGTGTGTTCAGAGTGTGTGTTCAGTGTGTGTGTTCAGTGTGTGTTCAGTGTGTGTTCAGAGTGTGTGTTCAGTGTGTGTGTTCAGTGTGTGTGTTCAGTGTGTGTTCAGTGTGTGTGTTCAGTGTGTGTTCAGTGTGTGTTCAGAGTGTGTGTTCAGTGTGTGTTCAGTGTGTGTTCAGAGTGTGTGTTCAGTGTGTTCAGAGTGTGTGTTCAGAGTGTGTGTTCAGAGTGTGTGTTCAGAGTGTGTGTTCAGAGTGTGTTCAGAGTGTGTGTTCAGAGTGTGTTCAGAGTGTGTGTTCAGAGTGTGTTCAGAGTGTGTGTTCAGAGTGTGTGTTCAGTGTGTGTGTGTTCAGAGTGTGTGTTCAGAGTGTGTTCAGTGTGTGTGTTCAGAGTGTGTTCAGTGTGTGTGTTCAGTGTGTGTTCAGTGTGTGTGTTCAGTGTGTGTTCAGTGTGTGTTCAGAGTGTGTGTTCAGTGTGTGTTCAGTGTGTGTGTTCAGTGTGTGTTCAGTGTGTGTGTTCAGTGTGTGTTCAGTGTGTGTGTTCAGTGTGTGTGTTCAGTGTGTGTTCAGAGTGTGTGTTCAGTGTGTGTTCAGTGTGTGTGTTCAGTGTGTGTTCAGTGTGTGTGTTCAGTGTGTGTTCAGTGTGTGTTCAGAGTGTGTGTTCAGTGTGTGTGTTCAGTGTGTGTTCAGAGTGTGTGTTCAGTGTGTTCAGTGTGTGTTCAGAATGTGTGTTCAGTGTGTGTTCAGAGTGTGTGTTCAGAATGTGTGTTCAGTGTGTGTGTTCAGAGTGTGTGTTCAGAGTGTGTGTTCAGTGTGTGTTCAGTGTGTGTGTTCAGAGTGTGTGTTCAGTGTGTGTTCAGAGTGTGTGTTCAGTGTGTGTGTTCAGTGTGTGTGTTCAGTGTGTGTGTTCAGAGTGTGTGTTCAGTGTGTGTGTTCAGAATGTGTGTTCAGAATGTGTGTTCAGTGTGTGTGTTCAGAGTGTGTGTTCAGTGTGTGTTCAGAGTGTGTGTTCAGTGTGTGTGTTCAGTGTGTGTGTTCAGAGTGTGTGTTCAGTGTGTGTGTTCAGAGTGTGTGTTCAGAGTGTGTGTTCAGTGTGTGTGTTCAGTGTGTGTTCAGAGTGTGTGTTCAGAGTGTGTTCAGTGTGTGTGTTCAGAGTGTGTGTTCAGAGTGTGTGTTCAGAGTGTGTTCAGTGTGTGTGTTCAGAGTGTGTGTTCAGAGTGTGTGTTCAGAGTGTGTGTTCAGAGTGTGTGTTCAGAGTGTGTTCAGAGTGTGTGTTCAGAATGTGTGTTCAGAGTGTGTGTTCAGAGTGTGTTCAGAGTGTGTGTTCAGAGTGTGTGTTCAGAGTGTGTGTTCAGAGTGTGTGTTCAGAGTGTGTGTTCAGAGTGTGTGTTCAGAATGTGTGTTCAGAGTGTGTGTTCAGAGTGTGTGTTCAGAGTGTGTGTTCAGAGTGTGTGTTCAGAGTGTGTGTTCAGAATGTGTGTTCAGAGTGTGTGTTCAGAGTGTGTGTTCAGAGTGTGTGTTCAGAGTGTGTGTTCAGAGTGTGTGTTCAGAGTGTGTTCAGAGTGTGTGTTCAGAGTGTGTGTTCAGAGTGTGTGTTCAGAGTGTGTGTTCAGAGTGTGTGTTCAGTGTGTGTGTTCAGAGTGTGTGTTCAGTGTGTGTGTTCAGTGTGTTCAGAGTGTGTGTTCAGAATGTGTGTTCAGAGTGTGTGTTCAGTGTGTGTTCAGTGTGTGTGTTCAGTGTGTGTGTTCAGAGTGTGTGTTCAGAGTGTGTGTTCAGTGTGTGTGTTCAGTGTGTGTGTTCAGTGTGTGTGTTCAGTGTGTGTTCAGTGTGTGTGTTCAGTGTGTGTGTTCAGTGTGTGTGTTCAGTGTGTGTTCAGTGTGTGTTCAGTGTGTGTTCAGTGTGTGTGTTCAGAGTGTGTGTTCAGAGTGTGTGTTCAGAGTGTGTTCAGAGTGTGTGTTCAGAATGTGTGTTCAGAGTGTGTGTTCAGTGTGTGTGTTCAGTGTGTGTGTTCAGAGTGTGTGTTCAGTGTGTTCAGAGTGTGTGTTCAGAATGTGTGTTCAGAGTGTGTGTTCAGTGTGTGTGTTCAGAGTGTGTGTTCAGAGTGTGTGTTCAGTGTGTTCAGAGTGTGTGTTCAGAATGTGTGTTCAGAGTGTGTGTTCAGTGTGTGTGTTCAGAGTGTGTGTTCAGTGTGTGTGTTCAGAGTGTGTGTTCAGAGTGTGTGTTCAGAATGTGTGTTCAGAGTGTGTGTTCAGAGTGTGTGTTCAGAGTGTGTGTTCAGTGTGTGTGTTCAGAGTGTGTGTTCAGAGTGTGTGTTCAGTGTGTGTGTTCAGAGTGTGTGTTCAGTGTGTGTGTTCAGAGTGTGTGTTCAGAGTGTGTGTTCAGAATGTGTGTTCAGAGTGTGTGTTCAGAGTGTGTGTTCAGAGTGTGTGTTCAGTGTGTGTGTTCAGAGTGTGTGTTCAGAGTGTGTGTTCAGTGTGTGTGTTCAGTGTGTGTGTTCAGTGTGTGTGTTCAGTGTGTGTGTTCAGAGTGTGTGTTCAGAGTGTGTGTTCAGAATGTGTGTTCAGAATGTGTGTTCAGAGTGTGTGTTCAGAGTGTGTGTTCAGAGTGTGTGTTCAGAATGTGTGTTCAGTGTGTGTGTTCAGAGTGTGTGTTCAGAGTGTGTGTTCAGTGTGTGTGTTCAGTGTGTGTGTTCAGTGTGTGTGTTCAGTGTGGGTGTTCAGAGTGTGTGTTCAGAGTGTGTGTTCAGAATGTGTGTTCAGAATGTGTGTTCAGTGTGTGTTCAGAGTGTGTGTTCAGTGTGTGTGTTCAGTGTGTGTGTTCAGAGTGTGTTCAGAGTGTGTTCAGAGTGTGTGTTCAGAGTGTGTGTTCAGAGTGTGTGTTCAGAGTGTGTGTTCAGAGTGTGTTCAGAGTGTGTGTTCAGAGTGTGTGTTCAGAGTGTGTTCAGAATGTGTGTTCAGAGTGTGTGTTCAGAGTGTGTGTTCAGAGTGTGTGTTCAGAGTGTGTGTTCAGAGTGTGTGTTCAGAGTGTGTGTTCAGAATGTGTGTTCAGAGTGTGTTCAGAGTGTGTGTTCAGAGTGTGTGTTCAGAGTGTGTGTTCAGAGTGTGTGTTCAGAGTGTGTTCAGAGTGTGTGTTCAGAGTGTGTGTTCAGAATGTGTGTTCAGAGTGTGTGTTCAGAGTGTGTGTTCAGAGTGTGTGTTCAGAGTGTGTGTTCAGAGTGTGTTCAGTGTGTGTGTTCAGAGTGTGTGTTCAGAGTGTGTGTTCAGAGTGTGTGTTCAGTGTGTGTGTTCAGAATGTGTGTTCAGAGTGTGTGTTCAGAGTGTGTGTTCAGAGTGTGTTCAGAGTGTGTGTTCAGAGTGTGTGTTCAGAATGTGTGTTCAGAGTGTGTTCAGTGTGTGTGTTCAGAGTGTGTTCAGTGTGTGTGTTCAGAGTGTGTGTTCAGAGTGTGTGTTCAGAGTGTGTGTTCAGAGTGTGTGTTCAGAGTGTGTGTTCAGAGTGTGTTCAGAGTGTGTGTTCAGAGTGTGTGTTCAGAATGTGTGTTCAGAGTGTGTTCAGAGTGTGTGTTCAGAGTGTGTGTTCAGAGTGTGTGTTCAGAGTGTGTGTTCAGAGTGTGTGTTCAGAGTGTGTTCAGAGTGTGTGTTCAGAATGTGTGTTCAGAGTGTGTGTTCAGAGTGTGTGTTCAGAGTGTGTGTTCAGAATGTGTGTTCAGAGTGTGTTCAGTGTGTGTTCAGTGTGTGTGTTCAGTGTGTGTGTTCAGTGTGTGTGTTCAGTGTGTGTGTTCAGTGTGTGTGTTCAGTGTGTGTTCAGTGTGTTCAGTGTGTGTTCAGTGTGTTCAGTGTGTGTTCAGTGTGTGTGTTCAGAGTGTGTGTTCAGAGTGTGTGTTCAGAGTGTGTTCAGAGTGTGTGTTCAGAATGTGTGTTCAGAGTGTGTGTTCAGTGTGTGTGTTCAGTGTGTGTGTTCAGAGTGTGTGTTCAGTGTGTTCAGAGTGTGTGTTCAGAATGTGTGTTCAGAGTGTGTGTTCAGTGTGTGTGTTCAGAGTGTGTGTTCAGAGTGTGTGTTCAGTGTGTTCAGAGTGTGTGTTCAGAATGTGTGTTCAGAGTGTGTGTTCAGAGTGTGTGTTCAGAGTGTGTGTTCAGAGTGTGTGTTCAGAATGTGTGTTCAGAGTGTGTGTTCAGAGTGTGTGTTCAGAGTGTGTGTTCAGTGTGTGTGTTCAGAGTGTGTGTTCAGTGTGTGTGTTCAGAGTGTGTGTTCAGAGTGTGTGTTCAGAATGTGTGTTCAGAGTGTGTGTTTAGAGTGTGTGTTCAGAGTGTGTGTTCAGTGTGTGTGTTCAGAGTGTGTGTTCAGAGTGTGTGTTCAGAGTGTGTGTTCAGTGTGTGTGTTCAGTGTGTGTGTGTTCAGTGTGTGTGTTCAGTGTGTGTGTTCAGAGTGTGTGTTCAGAGTGTGTGTTCAGTGTGTGTGTTCAGTGTGTGTGTTCAGTGTGTGTGTTCAGTGTGTGTGTTCAGAGTGTGTGTTCAGAGTGTGTGTTCAGAATGTGTGTTCAGTGTGTGTGTTCAGTGTGTGTGTTCAGTGTGTGTGTTCAGTGTGTGTGTTCAGTGTGTGTGTTCAGTGTGTGTGTTCAGAGTGTGTTCAGAGTGTGTGTTCAGAGTGTGTGTTCAGAGTGTGTGTTCAGTGTGTGTGTTCAGAGTGTGTGTTCAGAGTGTGTGTTCAGTGTGTTCAGAGTGTGTGTTCAGAATGTGTGTTCAGAGTGTGTGTTCAGTGTGTGTGTTCAGAGTGTGTGTTCAGTGTGTGTGTTCAGAGTGTGTGTTCAGAGTGTGTGTTCAGAATGTGTGTTCAGAGTGTGTGTTCAGAGTGTGTGTTCAGAGTGTGTGTTCAGTGTGTGTGTTCAGAGTGTGTGTTCAGAGTGTGTGTTCAGTGTGTGTGTTCAGAGTGTGTGTTCAGTGTGTGTGTTCAGAGTGTGTGTTCAGAGTGTGTGTTCAGAATGTGTGTTCAGAGTGTGTGTTCAGAATGTGTGTTCAGAGTGTGTGTTCAGAGTGTGTGTTCAGAGTGTGTGTTCAGAGTGTGTGTTCAGTGTGTGTGTTCAGAGTGTGTGTTCAGAGTGTGTGTTCAGTGTGTGTGTTCAGTGTGTGTGTTCAGTGTGTGTGTTCAGTGTGGGTGTTCAGAGTGTGTGTTCAGAGTGTGTGTTCAGAATGTGTGTTCAGTGTGTGTTCAGAGTGTGTGTTCAGTGTGTGTGTTCAGTGTGTGTGTTCAGAGTGTGTTCAGAGTGTGTTCAGAGTGTGTGTTCAGAGTGTGTGTTCAGAGTGTGTGTTCAGAGTGTGTGTTCAGAGTGTGTTCAGAGTGTGTGTTCAGAGTGTGTGTTCAGAGTGTGTTCAGAATGTGTGTTCAGAGTGTGTGTTCAGAGTGTGTGTTCAGAGTGTGTGTTCAGAGTGTGTGTTCAGAGTGTGTGTTCAGAGTGTGTGTTCAGAATGTGTGTTCAGAGTGTGTTCAGAGTGTGTGTTCAGAGTGTGTGTTCAGAGTGTGTTCAGAATGTGTGTTCAGAGTGTGTGTTCAGAGTGTGTGTTCAGAGTGTGTTCAGAGTGTGTGTTCAGAGTGTGTGTTCAGAATGTGTGTTCAGAGTGTGTTCAGTGTGTGTGTTCAGAGTGTGTTCAGTGTGTGTGTTCAGAGTGTGTGTTCAGAGTGTGTGTTCAGAGTGTGTGTTCAGAGTGTGTGTTCAGAGTGTGTGTTCAGAGTGTGTGTTCAGAGTGTGTTCAGAGTGTGTGTTCAGAGTGTGTGTTCAGAATGTGTGTTCAGAGTGTGTTCAGAGTGTGTGTTCAGAGTGTGTGTTCAGAGTGTGTGTTCAGAGTGTGTGTTCAGAGTGTGTGTTCAGAGTGTGTTCAGAGTGTGTGTTCAGAATGTGTGTTCAGAGTGTGTGTTCAGAGTGTGTGTTCAGAGTGTGTGTTCAGAATGTGTGTTCAGAGTGTGTTCAGTGTGTGTTCAGTGTGTGTGTTCAGTGTGTGTGTTCAGTGTGTGTGTTCAGTGTGTGTGTTCAGTGTGTGTGTTCAGTGTGTGTTCAGTGTGTTCAGTGTGTGTTCAGTGTGTTCAGTGTGTGTTCAGTGTGTGTGTTCAGAGTGTGTGTTCAGAGTGTGTTCAGAGTGTGTGTTCAGAATGTGTGTTCAGAGTGTGTGTTCAGTGTGTGTGTTCAGAGTGTGTGTTCAGTGTGTGTGTTCAGAGTGTGTGTTCAGTGTGTTCAGAGTGTGTGTTCAGAATGTGTGTTCAGAGTGTGTGTTCAGTGTGTGTGTTCAGAGTGTGTGTTCAGAGTGTGTGTTCAGTGTGTTCAGAGTGTGTGTTCAGAATGTGTGTTCAGAGTGTGTGTTCAGTGTGTGTGTTCAGAGTGTGTGTTCAGAGTGTGTGTTCAGAATGTGTGTTCAGAGTGTGTGTTCAGAGTGTGTGTTCAGAGTGTGTGTTCAGTGTGTGTGTTCAGAGTGTGTGTTCAGTGTGTGTGTTCAGAGTGTGTGTTCAGAGTGTGTGTTCAGAATGTGTGTTCAGAGTGTGTGTTCAGAGTGTGTGTTCAGAGTGTGTGTTCAGAATGTGTGTTCAGAGTGTGTGTTTAGAGTGTGTGTTCAGAGTGTGTGTTCAGTGTGTGTGTTCAGAGTGTGTTCAGTGTGTGTGTGTTCAGTGTGTGTGTTCAGTGTGTGTGTGTTCAGTGTGTGTGTTCAGTGTGTGTGTTCAGAGTGTGTGTTCAGAGTGTGTGTTCAGTGTGTGTGTTCAGTGTGTGTGTTCAGTGTGTGTGTTCAGTGTGTGTGTTCAGAGTGTGTGTTCAGAGTGTGTGTTCAGAATGTGTGTTCAGTGTGTGTGTTCAGTGTGTGTGTTCAGTGTGTGTGTTCAGTGTGTGTGTTCAGTGTGTGTGTTCAGAGTGTGTTCAGAGTGTGTGTTCAGAGTGTGTGTTCAGAGTGTGTGTTCAGAGTGTGTTCAGAGTGTGTTCAGAGTGTGTGTTCAGAGTGTGTGTTCAGAGTGTGTGTTCAGTGTGTGTGTTCAGAGTGTGTTCAGAGTGTGTTCAGAGTGTGTGTTCAGAGTGTGTTCAGAGTGTGTTCAGAGTGTGTGTTCAGAGTTCACCTGTGTAGAGCTGCTGGGGGGTTCCATGAAGACCCAGCAGGTAGTTGATCATGGAGGATTTGCCCACACTCCAGGGTCCCAGGAACAGAACCATGGGTTTAGAGGTCACCTCACCATCTGCACACACACACACACACACACACACACACACACACACACACACACACACACACACACACACAGACACACACACACACACACAGACACACACACACACACAGACACAGACACAGACACACACACACACACACACACAGACACAGACACAGACACACACACACAGACAGACACAGACACAGACACACACACACACAGACAGACAGACACACACACACACACACACACACACACACACAGACACACACACACACACACACACAGACAGACACAGACACACACACACACACACACAGACAGACACAGACACACACACACACACACACACAGACACACACACACACACACAGACACACACACACACACAGACACAGACACAGACACACACACACACACACACACAGACACAGACACACACACACACACACACACACACACAGACACACACACACACAGACACACACACACACACACACAGACACACACACACACACACACACAGACACACACACACACACACACATATATTTACCACTGAGTAAAGTTGATGTAATTCAGCGGTTCACCACACGGGGCAGCAGAGTCATCCTGTCCAGCCTGCAGTCTTTGTTCATGTGGTGGTGTTTTTGTCTCTGGGATTAATTAGGACTGAAAACAGGCTGTTTGAATGGGTGTGTATGTGACTTCCTGTGGCTTCTGCAGCCAGCCTCTAGTGGACACTGCAGGAACTGCAGCCAGCCTCTAGTGGACACTGCAGGAACTGCAGCCAGCCTCTAGTGGACACTGCAGGAACTGCAGCCAGCCTCTAGTGGACACTGCAGGAACTGCAGGATTTTTTGAACCTTCATGTTTCAACCTTGGATGTTGCCGCTGGTGTAGCACCGACAGGAGGCAGTCTTACCTGTGACTTCGTGCTGCCTGAGCTCGTTGTACTTGAAGGCCTGTTCCATCGGCTTGATGGTGGTGTGGTACGTGCTCAGCAGCTTCTTCATCGCAGCTTAACCACAGGAAAGTGGGAGGTTATAATTGGGATGTAATGGTGAGAAGAATCGTGTTATTAATGTTACAGATTACAGCACATGATGAATGACTCTCAGAAAGTGACTCCAACAGAGGCTGGCTCTGCTGCAGCTCTGAAATAAACCTGCTTTGAAAGAACAGAGAGGCTTTCATGCCCAGGACAGAGTTTCATTAATCACCTGCCTCCCCACGTGTCTGCACGCACACACAGACACAAACTAAAATCACCCTGTTGGACGCCAGCCCAGGACGTGGACATCATGAAGCAATCTTCTAAATAGTTTTGGCAGAAAAGCTCCAAACCTGGATTTCCTTCACATGCAAACATCTGTTTTTCTTTCCCACAGTCAGAGTCTCTGTCACGGCTCAGACCGGCCCACTAAAGTTCACATCCTGTCGCTCTCATTCTATTCTGCCGTAGCCTACACGGTGTGTGTGTCGGCCACAGGATTTTATGAGACTATGGCGGGGGTCCACTTCAAGGCCTGTGCTCAACAACCCTCACTCGCCCGTGTAGCTCTCTCTCTCCCGCTCATGTGTGCAGACCTACCGTTCTCTCTTTTGATATAATGAGGGAGAGAGGCTTTTGAAAACAGGCGGTTTGCAGCTGTTTATACCTGGACGGCCTGAGCGAACACATGTGCGCCCCACACTGTCAGGAGTCACTGGTCTATGTGGAAACAGCAGCTGGTATGATCTATAAACTGGACCGGCCTTGGCGTCCCCTCAGGCTCCTCCCCCTGGATCTGTGCACGTGTGGGTGTCATCATGTTTGAATGTGCTTCTTACCTGAGAACTCTGCTGAAGGTTCAGCTGCAGCCAATCGCAGCGTGTTCTCAATGTGGGAGCGGTCCCTCAGCATCGGGCCTGCAGCAGCCCCTTCCTGTCGCTCTGAGTAACAAACACATCACACACGTCACGTCTGCAGACATGACAAGGAACCAGAGGAAGTGTCCTCCAGATCTACCAGGGTACACATGTGGGTCTACCCCTAAAGAAGACCCTGCTAGGGCTCAGGTACTTTCTGAAGGTCCAGGGACTTTAGACAGCAGGACATGCAGAGCCGGGTGTCTCTGATTGGTCGGCCTCAGCAGGTGACGATCAGTCAAAGTAAACAGAAAAGTAACTTGTTGACTTTTTATTGAAGTGTATTTTCAGTGATTCACTCATTTCAGAAAGAATCGACCTTTATGTTTGAATCATGAAATAACTGTGATAACGATCTTCTGTATTTACAACAAAGAATCCGATATATATAAACTAATAAAATGAACTGCAGGGGTTTATATCATCTCAGGGTCAGGGTCAGGGTCAGGGTCAGGGCTAACCCTAACCCTGACCCTCAACGCCCCTGACGCAGCGAGCAGACGCTAAAGAACCAGTGACGACGAAGGCCTCTCCATGTAAAGGCTACGTGTTCATAAAAAACAGGCTGTTTGAATGGGTGTGTATGTGACTTCCTGTGCTGCTGCAGCCAGCCTCTAGTGGACACTCCAGGTACTGCAGGAGGTTACACATCAGGGGTGTGTTGGAGCTAAAGCCGTGTTTCT
>NC_136692.1:31160499-31195662 GCF_947650265.1 Symphodus melops | reverse complement strand
GGTGTGTGTGTGTGTTGGTAGAGGACAGGTGTGTGTGTGTTGAGGACAGGTGTGTGTGTGTGTTGGTAGAGGACAGGTGTGTGTTGGTAGAGGACAGGTGTGTGTGTTGGTAGAGGACAGGTGTGTGTTGGTAGAGGACAGGTGTGTGTGTTGGTAGAGGACAGGTGTGTGTGTGTGTTGGTAGAGGACAGGTGTGTGTGTTGGTAGAGGACAGGTGTGTGTGTTGGTAGAGGACAGGTGTGTGTGTTGAGGACAGGTGTGTGTGTTGGTAGAGGACAGCTGTGTGTGTGTGTTGGTAGAGGACAGGTGTGTGTGTGTTGAGGACAGGTGTGTGTGTTGAGGACAGGTGTGTGTGTTGAGGACAGGTGTGTGTGTGTGTGTGTGTGTGTGTGTGTGTGTGTGTGTTGGTAAAGGACAGGTGTGTGTGTGTGTGTGTGTGTGTGTGTGTGTGTGTGTGTGTGTGTTGGTAGAGGACAGGTGTGTGTGTTGAGGACAGGTGTGTGTGTTGGTAGAGGACAGCGGTGTGTGTGTGTTGGTAGAGGACAGGTGTGTGTGTGTTGAGGACAGGTGTGTGTGTTGGTAGAGGACAGCTGTGTGTGTGTGTTGAGGACAGGTGTGTGTTGGTAGAGGACAGGTGTGTGTGTTGAGGACAGGTGTGTGTGTTGGTAGAGGACAGCTGTGTGTGTGTGTGTTGAGGACAGGTGTGTGTGTGTGTGTGTGTGTGTGTGTGTGTGTGTGTGTGTGTGTTGGTGGAGGACAGCTGTGTGTGTGTGTGTTGAGGACAGGTGTGTGTGTGTTGAGGACAGGTGTGTGTGTTGGTAGAGGACAGCTGTGTGTGTGTGTGTGTTGAGGACAGGTGTGTGTGTGTTGAGGACAGGTGTGTGTGTGTTGGTAGAGGACAGCTGTGTGTGTGTGTGTTGAGGACAGGTGTGTGTGTTGAGGACAGGTGTGTGTGTTGGTAGAGGACAGGTGTGTGTGTGTTGAGGACAGGTGTGTGTGTGTTGAGGACAGGTGTGTGTGTTGGTAGAGGACAGGTGTGTGTGTGTTGAGGACAGGTGTGTGTGTTGGTAGAGGACAGCTGTGTGTGTGTTGAGGACAGGTGTGTGTGTTGGTAGAGGACAGGTGTGTGTGTGTTGAGGACAGGTGTGTGTGTTGGTAGAGGACAGGTGTGTGTGTGTTGAGGACAGGTGTGTGTGTTGGTAGAGGACAGCTGTGTGTGTGTGTGTGTTGAGGACAGGTGTGTGTGTTGGTAGAGGACAGCTGTGTGTGTGTGTGTGTTGAGGACAGGTGTGTGTGTTGGTATGGATAGATGGTCTGAGAGCAGACAGGTGTATTTTTAGGCGCTCTCAGGTGTGTCCGTGTGTGTGTGTGTGTGTGTGTGTGTGTGTGTGTGTGTGTGTGTGTGTGTGTGTTGGTGAGTAATGCTTGAATCAAACTCACTGCAGCGTCGGAGCTTCATGTTTACCAGAGCAGGGGGCGGAGCCACGGAGTCGTCACAGATATGGGAGGTCTTTTTGGTCTACGTTTACACCTCGCCGGTGTCCATATATGGTCCGTGACGTCACGCACCGGAGGTTCCATTCAGTTAAAACTCCTCGACCGGAATCCCCTTCGAGGACATGTAGGCAGAGACGGACACGGGACTCCTCGCTGTTCAGGATTTATCCGTCTCCATTCTTCAGGCAATAAAAGCACCATGAAGGTCTCCAGCATCGACTGCCGGCGCATGAGGAAGCTCATCAGGAAGGACTGCGGCAGCTGCCTTATTGTGGATTGTCGACCTTACTTGTCATTCACGAACTCCAACATCAGAGGCTCTGTCAACGTCACTCTGAACTCGGTGGTGGTCCGGAGGTCCCGAGGAGGGCCGGTGCCTCTGCAGTTTGTCATCCCGGATGAGAGAGCCCTGATTCGGCTCCGGGAAGGGAGCATATCGGCCATCGTAGCGCTGGATGACCGGACGTCCCACTGGCAGAAGCTGAAAAAGGACAGTGTAGCACAAATAGTAATAAACACCCTGTGTCATCTATCCAGCGGGGCGAGCATCTGCTTCCTGAAAGGTGAGAGCTTTAAATCCTAAAGAAACAGAAAACATGATCAAACACTTCGTGCGTATTTTCTGTCTTCAATCTAAAAACCAACGTGGACATGTCTCCTCCTCTCTTTAATAACTTGGTCTTCAACATGAAATACTGATATCGTTAAGGCCAGGTCATCTTGAGAGCAGCCTAAATGGGGGTTTTTTTTCTTCACATTTCTTGGAGAGATAAAAGTCCAAGTGTGCGTCAACGGAGCGGATGAGTCAGTGCGGGAGGGAGCAGCGCGCGCGCGCTGACGGTGTGATGACTTTCATTGATAAAAACAACAAACCGAAAAGTCAAGCCTTCCACTCAGACTGCTTCTTCCCTGATCTGATTTAATCCAGCTGGGCTGTGAGGTGTTAAAAGGCCTCCGCTTGAGTCTGTCACCTCTGCGCTCTCCGGATGTCTCTCTCAGAGGATTACCGGTCCTTCAAGCGCGCGCGCCTCTAATTAATGACGCGCTTATAATCAGGTTATAATCCCGCTGCTAAGACTGTTTCATAAACGATGAAGCCATTTCACAAGATATTAAGGTGCGTGTCAGGAGGGGAGAGGAGGAAATGCTCTAATCTCATTCCTGTGTGTTCATTGTTTTCTCTCTCTCTCTCTCTCTCTCAGGAGGATACGAGAACTTCCACTCTCAGTACCCTGAACTTTGCACTGAGGTGAAAACCATCGAGCAGGGCGGAACTGAAACTGAGAAAAGAGTGAGCAGTCACAGCGAGAAGCTTTGTCACCACAAACCAGATTAATTATGATCAGGTATGGAAACACCCTGTTCACAACTCCACTTCCTCCTCTCTCTCACACGCCCCACATGGGGGGGTTTTATTTTTAACCTTATTATAAAAAGAAGAAGGAGAACGTAGAGGCCATGACTTTATGTCTGGCACCAACACATTGTCTCAGCGTTGATCTGATGCTGAGACATGAGGACCCCTCAGAGGGACAAACAGCCTCTCGTCCCTGACCTCTCTGAGACACACAGCTCCTGCTCGTGTCTGTGTCGGAGTGTTGTGGCTGCTCTTATACGAAGCCTTACAAAGTGTGAGGAGATGGAAGGCCACAGCTGCTGGAGCCTGAACACCATGTCCTGTCCTGGGGAGGACAGGTGTCTCATCGTCCATGTTGAAATCTTGATTGTGTGAATGAACTGACGTCTCGTCTCCTCTCTCTCCCTCTCAGGGTAAACCCGTGGAGATCCTGCCTTTCCTCTACCTCGGTAGTGCCTACCACGCCTCCAGACAGGACTATCTCAGCGACCTTCACGTCACGGCCTTGCTCAACGTGTCCCGCAGAGACATGCAGCCGGCCAAGGGCCACTTCGACTACAAGTGGATCCCAGTGGAGGACAACAACATGGCTGACATCAGCTCCCACTTCCAGGAGGCGATTGAGTTTATCGGTGAGTCGAAGGAGGAATCATTCTGTCTTATAGAGCGTGTGTGTGTGTGTGTGTGTGTGTGTGTGTGTGTGTGTGTGTGTGAGTGTGTGTGACGTGATGTTTTACACTCACACCTCCACCGAGCCTTACAGTCTTTTCCTGGCGTCTTGATATTTCTGGTGCAACATTAGCCTTGGTTTCTAAACATTTCCAACAGGCTGAGTAAGTGAGATGTGTGTGTTTGATGTGCCTTCCTATAAGCTCCTCTTTTCTGCTGCTTCTCACCGGCTGACGTTCACAAATAGACCTCGCTGTAATCAGTTTAACCTGATCGCCTGCCTCAAATCCCCGACAAACATATCCAGCTAGTCTGCTTTCATTCAGGATTTGCTCACTTCCCCCGTTCCCTTCCGACCTCGCTCTATTTCCCCCCCCCTCCCCCTCCCGGCGTCTTAACTGGGAAAAGACGCTCCCATGCCGTCATCGCCTCCCAGGCCTAATCTCTGTGGCTTACTGTGCCGGGTGTGGCCAGTCAGTGTGACAACTGGGTGAGCTGTCCCTGTTTAGTAATGAGTGGGGGAGGAAGAGGACACACACTCAGTGTAAGACGGTGAGGGATGAAGTGACACACGATGAGGAGGCGCAGTGCAGGTGGAGTCAGAGAGGGCGGCAGGTACGTGAGTGTACCATGGAGGAGCAGCAGCAGAAGATGTACACTATGTGCTGCTGGCTATTTTTAGCCAAGGACAAAGCTCACCCACCAGCAGCCTGTCTGACCAGTGTGTGGCTGCTTGTGTTGCTGTTGTGCATCCTTGGGGGCTGCAGCCCTTCTTCAAAGGGTGTCATTGTGCTCGCCTGTTCGTATTACATAAGGCCAGAAACGGTTTCTGGGCTCGTCTGATGCTGTCCTGAAAAAATGTCCTGGACAATGACAAGTGATCAGAAATGTGGGGCACATAAATCCTGAGCGAGCTGCAGATCGATCAGTAATCAGATCGCCTGCTGACCCTGGTGACTGATGGAGCTCAGTGGAGGAGATGATAAATATTATTGACCCACCCCCCCCCCCACCAACAGCTGCCGAAATGTGTCATGGCATCTCCAGCCAATGAGGGCCCATCACCCAAGGATGATCATTAAAACTCCCACTGCTGCTGACACGCCCCCTCCCCCCCCCCTCCCCCTCTCTTCTGCATCCTCCACTCAAGAAGTTCATGATTCATTCATGCGATGGGGGCTGTCAGAACTCAAGCACAGACTGTCAGGGACTCGCACAAGTGCCTGCCAATCACTGTCTTCTTAAACAGCAGAGGGACAAACATGACGGATTGAACTTAAAGGACATGAAGGTGTTTCTAAGAACGAGCTCACAGATAACAGGAAGGAGGCATGAGATCAGAAACAGATCCCTGTGTAGGAGTGCTGCAGACCGAAATTAGAACATGGTGCAGTGAAGAGTGCAGCAGCAGCAGCCGGCGCCCCCTCAGCAGTGGAGGAGAGACAGAGTGTTGGGTACAGCTGCGCTCTGTGACGGCGTCTGCAGCGTGTGCACAACGGAAACACGTCTGCGTCGCTGCAAAGGAAAAGTGCAGACAGAGCTGATGTTCCTGTTTGTCCACAGTACCCTGCTGCTGTGTGTGTGTGTGTGTGTGTGTGTGTGTGTGTGTGTGTGTGTGTGTGAGAGAGGGAGACTGATGCATGAGCAGAAAGGGTTTTTGCATAGATGAGTGAGGCGTGGAAATGATTAGAATTCCCTGAAACCTCGCCATCAAACACCTCGACTTTATAATGATCAATAATCGACTCCCACCAAAAGGAGAGCGTTAAACATTTGTGCAGAATAAAATGTCGTGGCAGCACGTGACTGACAGTTGCTCCTTTCTTTCTCTTCCTTCCAGATCACGTGAAGCAATCAGGGGGGAAGGTCCTGGTCCACTGCGAGGCGGGGATCTCACGCTCCCCCACCATCTGCATGGCCTACATCATGAGGACGCAGCAGCTGCGCTTGGACGCGGCCTTCGATATAATCAAGCAGCGGCGAGCGGTCATCTCTCCTAACTTCAGTTTCATGGGTCAGCTGCTGCAGTTCGAGTCCGAGGTCCTCTCCACGGCCCCGGCTCACGCCGCCACACCTGAGCCGGCCACGCCCTGCGCACCTGAATCCGCCTCCTTCTTTGCCAACGACTTCACCACCACCTTCAACACCAAAAACTTTGAGCCATCCGTGTTCACCCTCCCTACCTCTTGCCTGCAGTCCCCGGTCCACCACCAGTTCAAACTGAGCCCAATAACTGCACTGCCTTAAAGGAGCTGCGGCTGCTTGTAGTCTTACTTGAAAGAAACTAATAAAAGCTGTTTGCTTCTGTTGTTTGAAGCAGCACAGCGGAAAGGTCGGCAAACACACGTGAGTGCTGTTTCCCCGTCTTCTAAACTGCTGCTGAGAAACAACACAGCACAGTGATTTACTGCAATATACATGCCTTAGGTTGATATTGTGATTTTTTGCCTATTCACAAATACAGTCAGGCATCCAAACCTAATTTATTTAAAATGACAGTCTGTCGGATTTTTTCAATAATGTGGATCTTAACGTGTTTAATAAATGTTTTCGTCACAAAATAAAACTTGTTGCCATGTGCTCATTGTTTGATTGTTAGTAGATTATTGGGCCTCATACGTCAAATAGGAGGCAACTAAACACATTCACACCCTGAGAGACTGCTGCGTTGTTCTCAATCAAGAACAACCTTTTATTGTATGGACACAGCTGATTACACACACACACACACACACACACACATACATACACACAGATGCTGCTGTACAGGATTCTCTCTCTAAAGAGTCCATCAGTACATTCACGTGCCGATGACAAAGCAGCGGGAGCAACTTGGGGTTAAATGTCTTGCCCAAGGACACATCGGACATGTGGCTTCAGGAGCTGGGGATCGAACCCCTGACCTTCAGGTTTAGAGAGGACTGTCTCAGGTTTCTACTGCCGAGCAGTCAGCAAGCTGGAGAGTCTGTAGACCAAAGCAGGAGAGACAACAGTGACACCTGCAGCGACCGACTTACACTTCATAAACACACTTTCTACATCACAGGATCCCAAACGTTGCCATGCCAACGACCCCCGTAGAGCACCAACCTGCGGTGGGGACCCCCCCCCCTCGAGCTAAGATGAATGAATTCCTTTTGCGTTACGATTGAAAATATTAAAAAATTGGCTTTGTTATTTTATTAACAATTATTCAATCAGTTGATTATGTTTCTGTTAGCTTCATCAGACTGCATCAAAGTGCTGCACAGAGGCGCTGCTTGTCAACAGACAAGCAAGGCAACTGTTTGGGGGCCCCAGGCCAGTATGAGGCAATCAAAGGGGGCCCCATCTGACAGCACTCACTATCAACACCCTGCTCAGCGTTATTCATGTGACAAAACAGCATTTGTCAATTAAAGAAAAAGAAGAGGAGTTATCTGTCATGGGGCGGGAAAAGAAGAGGAAAAGTCATTGGAAGGGGCCCCTAATGAACCTTTTGAGTGGGGCTCCAACAGAACCAAGAATGGCCCCTGTAGTCTTTGTGTCCTTTTTCATAAAACATGATTTATACTTTAAAGACACTATCACAGAAAACATGTACATGAATGAATGTACAAGACTAAACAAAGAGTTCACGCCAGGTGTCTTCTTCTTCTGCGGGAGTTTTTTTCGGCCGATCACAAACGCCTCCTTTTCTTCTTCTACGGTAGTTTGCGACTCCTCTGTCTTTGGCGCCTAGAAAACAGGCGTCGGACTGTACCAACTCCATAGAACAGGGAGACATATTAAAAGAAAGCGGACCATTAAGGTTCTTTACGGACATAAACACGTGATAAAGAATTAACTTTCATCATTATGACTTATTATTATAATTCCATTGTCACTTAATATTTTTTAATTTCTTATGACACTTCATGTCGATGATGTTACGCATGCAATAAATTGTAAAAACCCTGTTTTCTCATAATGGTACAGTCCATTGTATCCCGCCCCCGCCGCCATTTTCCATGTTATTCTCCTTTAACCACACAGTGTTTCATCGTATTTTAATGCATCGTTTTCTGTAATTTTTTGTCAAGTTTGGGTTATTAAATCCCGGCTGCTCCGGTTCAGTGGAGGGGGGGAACTTATCCACACAAGCAGCCGAGCAGACGAACTGCTGAGACCGCCATGTACATCAAACAGGTGAGCTAACGGCTAACGGCTGCTACGCGGCCTGACGTTCACACACATATCTGAATGAATGGTATTTAAAAACAATCTGTGTTTAATATGACTGCAAAGCCGGGCCATTCAAAGCAAAGACTGTTATATAGTTAATAGCTAGACTGTGAATCGTCGCTAACGCTACACGGATTCATAATGTGTTCGCATGCTAAGCTAATGCCGCTAAGCTAACGCAAGCGTTTCGGTTTGTAGAGTTTTATTTTGGTGTGTTGCCTCATTTCCGGTTACATTAAACATGAAGTTTTATGGAAAGAGATTTTATTAATAATGCAAGAATACAAAACGGCGAATAAATCTGCACAGTCCACTACCTTATCGATTAATCGGTGCTACCGTACTACCAAACAACAAGGGTCTAACGTCTGTTGGGGGTCTAATTTCTATGGGGGATCTAATCTCTGATTGTGGGTTTAACTTCTGATGGGGGGTCTAACTGCTGAGGGAGTGGGTCTAACTTCTGATGGGTAGTCTAACTTCTGATGGGGGCCTAAGTTCTGATAGTCTAAGTTCTGATGGACGGGTCTAACTTCTGATGGGGGTCTAACTTCTGATGGAGGGTCTCACTTCTGATGGGGGTCTAGCTTCTTATGGAGTGGTCTCACTTCTGATGGAGGGTTTAACTTCTGATGGGGGTCTAGCTTCTTATGGAGTGGTCTCACTTCTGATGGAGGGTTTAACTTCTGATGGGGGTCTAACTTCTTATTGAGTGGTCTCACTTCTGATGGGGGTCTAACTTCTGATGGGGGTCTAACTTCTGATGGGTGTCTAACTTCATATGGAGTGGTCTCACTTCTGATGGGGGTCTAACTTCTGATGGGGGGTCATTCTCTGTCTCAGGACGCTAAAATGCTTCCGTTTTAGATGCTTTACACTTTGTACACTCTGTTATTGATATATTCTACACACACACACACACACACACAGACACACACAAGCTGAAATACACACAGTTCCGTTTACATCTGTTCATTACTGCATATATGCTTATATACATGTTAACATCTTAGTCAAAGCACTGTCCACTGATACCTTCACCACACGTGTCTGTTTACATGTAGTTTTTTTTTACCTCTGCATATGTCTGTTTACATGCATATATGTCTGTTTACATGCATATATGTCTGTTTACATGCATACATGTCTGTTTACATGCATATATGTCTGTTTACATGCATACATGTCTGTTTACATGCATACATGTCTGTTTACATGCATATGTCTGTTTACATGCATATGTCTGTTTACATGCATATGTCTGTTTACATGCATATACGTCTGTTTACATGCATATATGTCTGTTTACATGCATATGTCTGTTTACATGCATATATGTCTGTTTACATGCATATGTCTGTTTACATGCATATATGTCTGTTTACATGCATATATGTCTGTTTACATGCATACATGTCTGTTTACATGCATATATGTCTGTTTACGTGCATATACGTCTGTTTACGTGCATATACGTCTGTTTACATGCATATATGTCTGTTTACATGCATACATGTTTGTTTACATGCATATATGTTTGTTTACATGCATATGTTTGTTTACATGCATATATGTCTGTTTACATGCATATATGTCTGTTTACATGCATACATGTCTGTTTACATGCATACATGTCTGTTTACATGCATACATGTCTGTTTACATGCATATATGTCTGTTTACATGCATATATGTCTGTTTACATGCATACATGTCTGTTTACATGCATACATGTCTGTTTACATGCATATATGTTTGTTTACATGCATATGTTTGTTTACATGCATATATGTCTGTTTACATGCATATATGTCTGTTTACATGCATATATGTCTGTTTACATGCATATATGTCTGTTTACATGCATATATGTCTGTTTACATGCATACATGTCTGTTTACATGCATATATGTTTGTTTACATGCATATGTTTGTTTACATGCATATGTCTGTTTACATGCATATGTCTGTTTACATGCATATACGTCTGTTTACATGCATATACGTCTGTTTACATGCATATGTCTGTTTACATGCATATACGTCTGTTTACATGCATATACGTCTGTTTACATGCATATACGTCTGTTTACATGCATATGTCTGTTTACATGCATATACGTCTGTTTACATGCATATACGTCTGTTTACATGCATACATGTCTGTTTACATGCATACATGTCTGTTTACATGCATACATGTCTGTTTACATGCATACATGTCTGTTTACATGCATATATGTCTGTTTACATGCATATACGTCTGTTTACATGCATATGTCTGTTTACATGCATATACGTCTGTTTACATGCATATACGTCTGTTTACATGCATATACGTCTGTTTACATGCATACATGTCTGTTTACATGCATACATGTCTGTTTACATGCATATACGTCTGTTTACATGCATACATGTCTGTTTACATGCATATACGTCTGTTTACATGCATATACGTCTGTTTACATGCATATACGTCTGTTTACATGCATACATGTCTGTTTACATGCATACATGTCTGTTTACATGCATACATGTCTGTTTACATGCATATATGTCTGTTTACATGCATACATGTCTGTTTACATGCATACATGTCTGTTTACATGCATACATGTCTGTTTACATGCATATGTCTGTTTACATGTTAGTCGGATGGCGGTCCTAACATGTCATTTTGGTATTTTAACTGTGTACTAACATCTTGATTCTTATTCATTTGTGACATTTTAGTCTTGTTGACTCTGTATCTTGACTACATTTTTCAGCATCGTAGCACAATCATTCATTTACTGCTGTGTGCCCTTGTATAGCGTCCCCCCCCCCCCCGGACAAATCTTTTTTTTTTTTTTTTTTTTTTTATTGAGTTGAAATGCTCAGGAGGTGAACTGGCAACCAGATAAAATGTAGTGCACACCTTACACTTTGTGTAATAATGGAGGAAGCCTGAGGAGCGTCACCCCTCTGTTCCTGCGGGGGGCTTCGGAGTCCCGCCATGCTAGAAATGCTGTCTCAACCTAACTTTGAGTCGACCTGATGTCGGGCTGAGAGCTGGAGCTGAGGCGGGCTTTAAGCCTCACAAGCTCAAATAAAAAAAGACTGACTTTGTTCTGATGGTGGTCTTTGGGTTCTTGTGCAGGTCATCATCCAGGGGTTCCGAAGTTACCGGGACCAAACTGTGGTGGACCCATTCAGTCCAAAGCACAATGTCATTGGTGAGTATCTTCTGCTGTGATTGGTCAGAGACTGTTTTCATGCAGGTTGAAAGCAGGGCTGCCATTCTTTCCAACCTCGAACCCAGCGCCATGCTGTCGCGCCGCTTAGACGCAAAACATTTTCATGACTCTGTTTTCTTTTATTCGCCAAGTCTCATCAACCTGATTGGGATTAAATGCTCTCTTTTATTCTTTTTACAATATTAGCTGCTGATTGAACACCTGTTCAGAGCGCACAGGTGTCTCAGGTTCCCTCTAAACTTTGTGAGCCAGCTCGGAGAGTTGCAGGTTAGTTAGCGAGTCGCGACCCGGTGTCTCTTCACCAATCAGTGCGCTGCTGTCTGCAGAGAGACCAGTCTCCTTCATGTCAGGTGTCGTGCCTCCGTTACTTCTGCCACAGCAGTCTTCATCTACTGAGGTCAAGAGTGCATGCCATGGTCATGTTACACTGAGAGCGCCCTCTGCTGGATTAAACTGCAGACTCCTTCAGACGGCCTGATGCGCTGAATGTTCTCATTTCAAACAGCTCATTGTACTTTATGTAAACTTTCTCCCTCAGGTTTGATTTAATAGTTTTTATAAAGAGTGACAGCACAGGTTGGTGTGAAAATGTGTTACTGACCCTTTTGTGTTTCTTTAATTTACAGTTGGAAGAAATGGATCTGGAAAAAGTAACTTTTTTTATGGTGAGTAATCCAAGCGAAATGCTGGATATCGTTCAAGCTTTTTTCTTTTTTTCCCCTGCCGTCATTTCGTTGTGTTAACTTAATACTCTGGTTTCTTTCTGCTTTCTTAGCCATCCAGTTTGTGCTCAGCGATGAGTTCAGTCACCTTCGACCTGAACAGCGTCTGGCCCTGCTCCACGTAAGCACATGAAGCACATCATGATGCTGCTGCTGAGAGTGACTCAGTGGTTGTCTAACTCATAATAACTGAGATGTTACTCTGAGTTCCTTTTTCTGTCTCACAGTTATAGAAACTCAATATTTCAATATGCACGGCTCTTCATATGTTCTCCCTCTCCTGTCACTGTAGGAGGGAACTGGTCCTCGGGTCATTTCAGCTTTTGTGGAGATTATATTTGACAACTCTGACAACCGGCTGCCGGTAAGAAAGGCAAACATTTCATGCTGATGTTATTCTTGTCATGTAAAGACACTGAGCAGTTTGAGCACAGCCTGCGTCGTCTACAGATCGTAACGTCTCAAACTGCTCGGAGGTCGTCGGGAATGCTTCGATTTATTTCAAACATGTTTGACATTTAGGGCTTAAAGTCTTGACGATTAGCTCATGAAAGGTTCTGGAGGAAAGCATGTGTCACTATGATAACCGTGAGAGATGAGGATGGACGCTTGGTGGACATTAACAGGACGCAAACCGCTGGACGACTGTAACGTGTGTGACAGTCACAATCTGACAGAAAACCCACGTCGTCTCTGCAGACATTTCCTCCCCCTTAACTTGTTTGTTTGTTTTGTCCTCTCTGCACTAAACATTAGAATCACAGATGTAACCTTCGGCTCCATCGTTGGTCGTGCGGTCACGTGAGGTGGTGCGTTCCTCCGCCGGGCACCATAATCTCAAGGAAATCCCTTAGCATGTGATTTTCATGTCTTGCTTTGTGAGCATGTTTGAGATTACAGAGAAGAAGATAAGTGTGTGAAGATATCCGGATTAAAAACTGAGAAGGATTTTAAAACTCGTGCAGTCTGAGCCGGGCTTAAATGAGACGTCCGCCTTCCATGTGTTGGTGATAAACACGATATGAGACAAATATGTGATGTGCTTTATTCAATATACTAAATTAAAGGATGCATATAATCGATATGTCACAGTCTTCGTGCTCCACAGAACTCTTTGATTGAGCCAGAGCTTCAAATCTACAAACAAACAGACTCAATGAAAACACAAAGCTGTCGATCTGCTAAATGATTATTTGACTCATCCCTTTCAGCTCCTGACTTTCATAACCCGCACATCTGCAAATATGTGTTTTATTCCAACTGTTTGTCTGGACCTTGATTTAAACTCTAACATGATCCGGGTGTCACGCTGTCCCACTCATGGACTCGTCTGACCACGGTTCACACGGCGCTTAATCATTGTGGGGGTGAACGCCGGATGTGTGCGCCACTTTACAGACGGAAAGATTGCCTCTAACCGAGCGTGAAACTGCTGCTGTGTGCGAGTGTCCTCCCGACCACACATGATTAATGTCCCTCTGTCCCCCAGATCGACAAAGAGGAAGTGTCCCTTCGCCGCGTCATCGGCGCCAAGAAGGACCAGTACTTCTTAGACAAGAAGATGGTGACGTAAGTATCGCTGTGACTGTCTGAGCAGGAAATAACAACACAGTGAAGCCGTCTGAGCCTTTAGTTTGATGGTGTCTGTGATTGTTGCAGTAAGAATGATGTCATGAACCTTCTGGAGAGCGCCGGCTTCTCGCGCAGTAACCCCTACTACATCGTCAAACAGGGAAAGGTGAGAAAGTGCACGCCATCCGTCACGCCCGTCTTTTCACAGGGAGTTGTAATGATTAGATTTCTGAGCGGTGTACACGGTGATCTGCTCTCAGCTTTTGGTAGTTTGGTTGAGCAGCAGGTTATTCCATCACGTTTCCATGTGTTACGCAGATCAACCAAATGGCCACAGCGCCTGACTCGCAGCGGCTGAAGCTGCTGAGGGAGGTGGCAGGCACACGTGTGTATGATGAGCGCAAAGAGGAGAGTATCTCTCTCATGAAGGAGACAGGTAACATCCTCTTACTGTTTTTCTTTCCAGAAGCTATTTTGCATGAACTAAAAGATCAATTCCAGAAAGTGAAAAGTTCTGGCCGTGGTTGACGGTTAGATTGGTCGATGTGTTTCTCCTGCAGAGGGGAAGCGTGAGAAGATCAACGAGCTGCTGAAGTACATCGAGGAGCGTCTGCACACCCTGGAGGACGAGAAGGAGGAGCTGGCTCAGTACCAGAAGTGGGACAAGATGAGAAGAGCCCTGGAGTACACCATCTACAACCAGGAGCTGAACGAAACCCGGGCCAAACTGGACGAGGTAACCAACTGAAGACAAGCTCAAGAGTGTATGCACAGACAACATGTGTTTTACACCCTCACTTTATCTTATCGAGCGCTAGCCTCTGTTCAACCTGCCTGTGACCACCAACTGCGTTTCTGCAGCGCCCGCGACCTCCATCGTGATACAAGTGAAATCCAAAGTTGATCTCTGTGTGTTCTGTGCAAACGCCTGTTCAATAACAACAGTTTTATATTGGGTGTGTTTTCTTTCCAGCTTTCATCCAAGAGAGAAACCTGTGGAGACAAATCCCGACAGCTGCGTGACGCTCAGCAAGATGCCCGAGACAAAGTGGAGGTGAGGAATAAAACATTTCAGAGGTTTGAGGATTATTGAAAAGATGAAAAATATACAGTCATTAGAAAGAAACACACAAACGTACTAACCCTCTGGGAATGAATTCTCACTGCCAGTGTCTTTGTTTTGGTTCCCTGTTCGTAGGAGACGGAGCGTGTTGTGCGTGAGCTGAAGTCCAAGATCTCCGCCATGAAGGAGGAGAGGGAGCAGCTCTCGGCCGAGCGCCAGGAGCAGATCAAGCAGAGGACCAAGCTCGAGCTGAAGGCCAAGGACCTGCAGGACGAGCTGGCAGGCAACAGCGAACAGAGGGTACGGAAGCCTCCATCTGCGTCACTCTGCACCCACAACGCCACTCTGCATCCTTTACTTCAAACACTCACTCGTTTCCCTATCATCTTTATTCATTAGCTTCATTTGGACTTTTTCAATGCACAGACATCTATCAAAGTATGTCTCTGTGTATTTCACTGAGAACTCTTTAAAAATTAGAAATGTCAAATATTGAAGCCTTTAATACGGCCTCCATGTGGCTGTGTGGTTTTTACAGTTTTGTTCGTCTGAGTTCCCCTTCCTGCAAGTTAATATCCAATCACTATGTGCTAACGTTTGGGGTAAGCTAACAGTGCTGGTGTCAGATTACAAGCCTTCTTTTGATGTGGTGAGGAGAGGCTGCAGCGCGGTTTCAGCCTCGAGGGTAATACCAGGAAGAGGAGCGGACAACAAAAGGACTGAGTATAAAAGTTGTTGTTCCCATTTGAGAAAACGACACGTCTGCAGCAGGCTACGTTAGCAGGTCATAACGTTAGCAGGTCGTAACGTTAGCAGGTCGTAATGTCAGCAGGTCGTAACGTTAGCTGGTCGTAACGTCAGCAGGTCGTAACGTTAGCTGGTCGTAACGTCAGCTGGTCGTAACGTCAGCTGGTCGTAACGTCAGCTGGTCGTAACGTCAGCTGGTCGTAACGTCAGCTGGTCGTAACGTCAGCTGGTCGTAACGTCAGCTGGTCGTAACGTCAGCTGGTCGTAACGTCAGCTGGTCGTAACGTCAGCTGGTCGTAACGTCAGCTGGTCGTAACGTCAGCTGGTCGTAACGTCAGCTGGTTGTAACGTCAGCAGGTTGTAACGTCAGCTGGTCGTAACGTTAGCAGGTCGTAACGTTAGCTGGTTGTAACGTTAGCTGGTTGTAACGTTAGCTGGTTGTAACGTTAGCAGGTCGTAACGTTAGCAGGACGGGACGTTAGCTGGTCGTAACGTTAGCAGGTCGTAACGTTAGCAGGTCGTAACGTTAGCTGGTTGTAACGTCAGCAGGTCGTAACGTCAGCTGGTCGTAACGTCAGCTGGTCGTAACGTCAGCTGGTCGTAACGTCAGCTGGTTGTAACGTCAGCTGGTCGTAACGTCAGCAGGTCGTAACGTTAGCTGGTCGTAACGTCAGCTGGTTGTAACGTCAGCTGGTCGTAACGTCAGCTGGTTGTAACGTCAGCTGGTTGTAACGTCAGCTGGTTGTAACGTCAGCTGGTTGTAACGTCAGCTGGTTGTAACGTTAGCAGGTTGTAACGTCAGCTGGTTGTAACGTCAGCTGGTTGTAACGTCAGCTGGTTGTAACGTCAGCAGGTTGTGACGTCAGCTGGTTGTAACGTCAGCTGGTTGTAACGTTAGCAGGTCGTAACGTCAGCTGGTCGTAACGTCAGCTGGTCGTAACGTCAGCTGGTCGTAACGTCAGCAGGTTGTGACGTCAGCTGGTTGTAACGTCAGCAGGTTGTGACGTCAGCTGGTTGTAACGTCAGCTGGTTGTAACGTTAGCAGGTTGTAACGTCAGCTGGTCGTAACGTCAGCTGGTCGTAACGTCAGCTGGTCGTAACGTCAGCTGGTCGTAACGTCAGCTGGTTGTAACGTCAGCTGGTCGTAACGTCAGCAGGTCGTAACGTTAGCTGGTCGTAACGTCAGCTGGTTGTAACGTCAGCTGGTCGTAACGTCAGCTGGTCGTAACGTCAGCTGGTTGTAACGTCAGCTGGTTGTAACGTCAGCTGGTTGTAACGTCAGCTGGTTGTAACGTTAGCAGGTTGTAACGTCAGCTGGTTGTAACGTCAGCTGGTTGTAACGTCAGCTGGTTGTAACGTCAGCAGGTTGTGACGTCAGCTGGTTGTAACGTCAGCTGGTTGTAACGTTAGCAGGTTGTAACGTCAGCAGGTTGTAACGTCAGCTGGTTGTAACATCAGCAGGTCGTAACGTTAGCAGGTCGTAACGTCAGCAGGTCGTAACGTCAGCAGGTTGTAACGTTAGCAGGTTGTAACGTCAGCTGGTTGTAACGTCAGCAGGTCGTAACGTTAGCAGGTCGTAACGTTAGCAGGCCACATTGAGCTTGTGTGCTTCAGGTGAAGCCGCTTTAAGTAAATGAAATGACACGAGTGCTTCGTTACGCGTCCGTATACGTGGACACAACGTTAAAGAGCTGATGTCACTTTACTCTTATTGTCAGTCCATGAGCGCCGTGGCGAGCTCGTCTCCTGTAAGTGTAAACGCTGGCGTTGACGCTGATCAGGAAAGCTGTGTTGCTGTTTCTCACTGAAGCACAGAATCTGTTCCCGTGTTTGTGCCACGGAGCCGACAGTTTGAGTGTGGACCCTTTCACTGAAATGTTTGCTGGACCAATCGTGAGATGAAGCAACAGCCCGGCCTGCAGCACGTCCGCTGTACATCACTCCTGGCACTCGCTCGTGTGCACAGATCTGGCACTGACTGCTCTCCATATGGCCGTGTGTGTGTGTGTGCACACGTGTGTGCGTGTGTGCGTGTGTGTGTGTGTGTGTGTGTGTGTGTGTGTGTGTGTGTGTGTGTGATGGTAGTCATAGATAACGGTTTTATTGGCTCAGTGTGGATGTGAACCGGGATGGGTCCGAGGCAGCATGCAGGCTGTTGGTTGGATTAAGCCCACCTGGCTCCGGCTGGCACACAATCAGCCAAAAGTGTTTGGAGCAAAATAAGAAAGAAAAACAAAACTGCGTCACGAGCTGCTGATTTGAGATGGCCTCGATAGGAAGGAGGGGAAAAGTAGAAGTGTATGATCACACACGCACACAGACTCAGGAGGAGTTTGGTTGACCGTTGGGGAGGGTCAAACTCACCACCAGTCGGGGAAATGTGCCGCTGGGAACAGTCTCGTCATGAGTTAGTGTTAATTATCTTCCAGGATGGACTTCCTTTTCTGTAAACGTCATTTCCTGGTCGTCACCTGGAGCAGCGTCTGTTTGTCATGTGTCTCAGTTTAACAGAAGATCTTTCATGTTAAACATTTCAGCTTTTTGCTGCTTATTTGTAAAAATGTAAAGGTGCAATACACAACTCTGACGCGTAGCGCTTACTGCAGTCTGTCATTAAACCCTCGTTCTCCAGGGGGACGTTGATTTCTATGCACAGCAGAGGATGTGATATTCCAAGTTTGTTTAGATTTCTCGTTCTGCACGGAGAGTTTAAAATCTGAGATTCTAAAATAACCCTTCCGTCTGTCTCCTACGTCTGCTCCAGTTTCCTGCAGTCACGTTTCTCTGCTTCTTCCTGTCTGATCTTACTCCTCCAGAAACGCCTGCTGAAAGAGCGTCAGAAGCTGCTGGAAAAAATCGAGGAGAAGCAAAAAGAGCTGCAGGAGACTGAACCCAAATTCAACATGGTCAAGGAGAAAGAGGAGCGGGGCATATCCAGGTAGAGATGAGTCATTGTGCACTACGCTCCCTTGAGCAGCAGGCGTAACTCGATGAGTCAGTCATACACTCTGATAGCAGGAGATGGAGAGGTGGGTGCACATGAAGAAGTTTATATTGAACCCTTTAAATCCAAAACAACATGAAGGTGACCTTGACAAATCAGTTCTGTGTTGCTCCGTTAAAGGACTCGAACAGGAAACAGAGCAGGCATCACGCACAGTAAATTAAGTCCACTCTGCATGAAAGATCAAGATGAGTTTACATACCTGTCTCAAGGTGTTTTAATATCTGTCCCCCTCCAGACTGGCCCAGGCGACCCAGGAGAGGACAGACCTGTATGCCAAGCAGGGCCGAGGCAGCCAGTTCACCTCCAAGGAGGAGAGGGACAAGTGGATCAAGAAGGAGCTGAAGTCTCTGGATCAGGCCATCAATGATAAGAAGAGGCAGATCGCTGCCATCCACAAAGACCTGGAGGACACGGAGACCAACAAGGAGAAGAACCTCGAGCAGTACAGCGTAAGAAACAGGCTAAACTAGCGCTCTGCAGGACGAGCTACAGTGTCTCTGAACACAAAGCTTAAAACATAAACTAATCATAATAAATGGAACAAATAAAGAATCAGTGGTGGAAAGGTGTTATTACGTGTAACCTTTGAACATTTGATTTATACAGTATATCAAAACAAGATACGCAAACCGCTAGCTGCGTCGTTAGCATAACTGCGTTCATACATGGCTGTGCAGTACATGTGTTACTGGAGACGACCTCTAGAGGGCACCGCTGAGAGCGCGGGTAGTCAGGATCTACTGGACGTGACCTACAGAACGAAAGTAATCGATGCTGGTGCAGAACACTAAACACGACAACGTCCACAGTCCTTCCCTCCATGCACTAACTACTCGGTCCTGGTCCGCCTCGCTCGGGCCGGGGTCACGGCGTAAGAGTGCAGAATGATTGGCTGATTCATAGCGTCTCCGACCTGGTGGCCCCGCCCAGATATGGTGGGATATATGTGGGAGGGGCCTTCTGTAGTGATCTAGGTCCAGAGTCATGAATCATATCAGGAGGACAGATCACAACATATTTCCCCTCCTGGTTTTAATCTGTCTGATGAACTGAAGTTCAAACCTGAACACACACACACACACACACACACCTGCAGTGTGAACCTCGTCACAGGTGTGTGTGTGTGTGTCTCTGACGCTCGGTGAACATGTCTGTTTCAGAAACTTGATCAAGATCTGAACGAGGTGAAGACCCGCGTGGAGGAGCTGGACAAGAAATACTACGAGGTGAAGAACAGGAAGGACGAGCTGCAGAGCGAACGAAAGTAAGAAGCTGCACGTAGAGTCGACACGGTCTGATGAACCTTCATGTCACCTGTGCCTGTGTCCTCCTGCACGACCAGCTTTATTCACGTAGCAGAGAGGAGGAGAGAGAGAGAGAGTCTGCAGCTACTTTAAAAGGCTTCTTTAAAGGTTTTTAACTGTAAATACAAAGAGAGAGGCTGTCTCCATGTTTGTCCCACAGTGAATCCATGCGGCGTCCTCCCGTCCACTTGGAACCATTGTTCAGGTGCAGCGGGTGAACAGGCAGCATAATGACAGCTTTGACCACACAGCTGCAAGCTGTCAGGACTGTATGATGGGAATATATGAAGGAGGCTGCTTTCTTACACAAATCACTTCTATTAATAATCTGTTGGTGATCGAGGACGTTATAAAGAAGAAGAGTGACCTGAAACCCTCGTCCACATGTGGGAGGGGGATTTTTTTAAACTGTCCTTCAGTAAAACTGAGGAACCCGATTAGGACCGGGATCCTTGGGTCAACATAAACACTCACTGTGACCCGTGTGTTTTTAAAACACTGACTGAGAGGTAACGGCGTCCGTTTGGTTTCCTGTACCTGAAGCGTAACTGTGTGTGTGTGTGTGTGTGTGCAGCTACCTGTGGCGTGAGGAGAACGCAGAGCAGCAGGCCCTGGCTGCCAAACGAGAGGATCTGGAGAAGAAGCAGCAGCTGCTTCGAGCGGCCACCGGCAAGGTGTGTGTCACATGACTGCGTTTCTACTGACACACAACATGATCCTTGATCTCACAGTGGACACGTTTACAGCAGCACGAGAAAACATATAAAAGATCCAGATCACGTGTCTGTCTGGACTCCTCTCATGCAGACGCCTCTGATGATCTGCCACACGTCCATCAGAGCTGAGAACACGTCCAGGCAGGACTGTGAGAGAGAGAGAGAGAGAGAGAGAGAGAGAGAGAGAGGGAATGGGCGAGTGGTGATGAATCAAGCTGCTGTGTTGAATTGAGCCCACCTGAGAAAGACTGAGTGTGACTCAGCCAGTTGTCAGGACAGGTATATCAGACGGAATCATTCAGCTGCTGGCAGCTTATCGCCGTGTGCTAAATTTACATGTGACTCATCCGTCTCTGCCCCTTCAGCTCCCGCCAGTCCAAACATCAATCACACGTCTCCTCTGAATAATGTGCCGACATGAAAGGAGGCTTCATGGAAATGCTTAGATTTGTCTTTGATTGGTCCCGGCTGACTCATCGAAGCCTTTCACAGACTCCACCTGTCCTCTCACATTTTAATAATCACAGCGGCCATTTCCACTTCGTTCAAACCTCCACACAGACGGACATGTTGTTTCACACTGCATCCATCTGTTCTCTATACCGCCTCTCCTGCTGGAGCTGGTTCCAGCTGCTGCGAGAGGCGGGGCTACACTCTTCTGTCGATGCAGCAGAATGATGTTGTCGTCTTTTCACGCTGCAGGCGATCCTGAACGGCATCGACAGCATCAACAAAGTCCTGGAGCATTTCCGTCGGAAGGGCATCAACCAGCACGTCATCAACGGTTACCACGGCATCGTCATGAACAACTTTGAGTGTGAGCCCGCCTTCTACACGTGCGTGGAGGTGACAGCTGGCACCAGGTGAGGGATGACCCGAGGAACGCTTCGTTACCTTCGTTGTTTTCGGCGTCTGAGCTTTCTCGGTTTTTCTCACTGAATATTCTTAATTAGAAAATAATGAACGCACACAGAGGTGACACCCAGCGGGCGCAGCTCGCCACATCACGGCAACGACGACTGCTTTAATGCCGCTACGGTGTCTCTGGAGGGACAGATTACTGCGACAGCACGCAGTGCGAGATTTGTTTGATGGTTAAAGCAACCGAGACGAACGACAGGAAGTTCACGCACGCTTGAGAGAGCTGATGGCGAGTTATCGTCATGGCTACGAGAGAGGACGAGAGTATATGATGTGACAGATTTGTTCTTGTCTTTTATTGATTTTAGCCTCCCTCCACTGGTTGCCTGTGCATTTTAGGATCCATTTTAAAATTCTTTTATTTGCTTTTAAATCCCTCAATGGTCTTGCCCCGCCCTACCTCTCTGAGCTTCTACACTCGTACACACCGTCCCGCACCCTCAGGTCAGCTGATCAGCTGCTCCTGAGGGTGCCCAAAACTAAACGGAAGCTCAGAGGGGACCGTGCGTTTTCTGTCGCAGCTCCTAAACTTTGGAACGACCTTCCTCTCCCCCTTAAACAGGCCTCTTCTCTGTCTGTTTTTAAATCGTGTCTTAAAACCCATCTCTTCTCCCTGGCCTTTGACACCGAGTAAGATGATTTTATTTATTTTATGTGTTTTACTTATTTTACAGCATACCATGAGCCATGTTTTTTATATCTTTTAAATTATTCTGTATTGTGTATTATGCCTTTTTTAACTTTTTGTTTTATTGTCCAGCACTTTGGTCAGCTGTGGTTGTTTTAAACTGCTTAATTAAATAAAGTTGGATTGAATTGGATTGTCTTAATGTGTTCCTGCACGTCGACCTCAGAGTTTATAATGTTGTTAATCTAAAGATGTTCCCTCGGCGTCTGTCCGCCTGCCTTCATGTTTCCAGGCTGTTCTACCACATCGTGGAGACGGACGAGGTCAGCACAAAGATCCTGATGGAGTTCAACAAAATGAACCTGCCCGGAGAAGTGACGTTCCTGCCGCTGAGCAAACTGGACGTCAGGGACACGGCCTACCCAGAGACCAACGTAAGACTCGTCTGCTGCTTTGGTTTGTTGAGTCGACTCGTCCTCTGAGCCTTTAGACGTAAACGCTGTTTCCTCCCGTCAGGACGCCATCCCCATGATCAGCAAGCTGCGCTACAGCACCAACTTCGACAAGGCCTTCAAGCACGTGTTTGGAAAGACGCTGATCTGTCGCAGCATGGAGGTGTCCACGCAGCTGGCCAGAGCGTTCACCATGGACTGCATCACTCTGGAGGGTAAGTCCACCAACTTCCTGCTTCCTGTCAAAACCGCACGCTTCAAAAAACCAAGACGACGAGTCGATTCCACCGGGCGCTCCGGTTCAGACGCTAACGTTCATGTTTGTTGTGTTTCATCAGCTGGGAAAGGTACCGAGATAACTGATTGGTCCTTTTCCCGCTGAGTGTACCGACCCGACCCGTTTATCAGTCGTACGAATCGTCACTTCCTGTGCGACAGCGGTAAAACAAAGCAGGTAGATTTCATCACGAGCTCGGAGGTGCAGCCCTCTGCTGGACGTCCTCCATCTCTGCGCTCTGTTGACTGTGTCGCCTTCTTCTTCTTCGTTGAATTTGTTGGCGTGCTGCTGAACCGGACCGGACCTCTTGTTAGAAACGGGCCTTACAATAGATTCTGTTGACCCAGAGTGTGAGCCTCTGCACCTCGCTGAGGTGTAGGAGCCTGAAGGCCTCGTTCAGATGTCAGTCCTGTGTTTGAGTGTCTCACGTGGTGCGTTGTGTCGTGACCTTCCAGGCGACCAGGTGAGCCACCGCGGAGCTCTGACAGGAGGCTACTACGACACCAGGAAGTCTCGCCTGGAGCTGCAGAAAGACATGAGGAAGGCGGAGGAGGAGCTGGGCGAGCTGGAGGCCAAGCTTAACGAGAACCTGCGCAGGAACATCGAACATATCCTTTTTATTGAGTTAGACGAGATGTCGGCTCCTCAGACAGACTAATGCAGGAAGTCTTTGAGCCGGACTGAGCTGAGCTCGCCTGTGGTTGTGGTCTCTGCAGGGTGTCTGGGATCGGTCTCAGACAGAGGGGGAGGAGCTGAGTAGAGCTGCTGCAGTTAAGGTCGTTGGAGCGTCTGATCAGGCTCCTCCCTGTGAAGCTGTATCCAGGCACGCCAAGCGGAGAGGATAACCCGGAGCAGAGCGCTCGATGGACGGATCGGAAAACGTTGCCGAGGAGAGAAAAGTCTGGGTTGACTTGCAGGGCTTCTTCCCACTGTGAGCCGACCTCGGATAAGAGGAAGGAAATGGCTGTTTTAGTAGAAGAAGTCTACTCATGCAGCGTCTTTAACGGCTTCACCGAATGATCCTCTCGTCTGTAGTCTGGTGACAGAGTGAGGCTGAGACAGTTTTTCCTGCACGGAGACCGTCATCCGTGAAAAAGTAAAAGACGGCTCCCTCACTGACATGAATGTGTTCGAACGCCTCACTCGTTAGTGCAGCTCGTTAGACGCCAGCAGGACGTCACCTGTGTTTAAAATGTGGATTGAATCCATGGGGGTGACGTGGCCCCCTCTGCCAGCAGGAAGCTGATTAGGATGCAGTGAGGCTGCGTAAGCAGGTCAAGCAGGATTAGTGTGCGTTAGGTCATATCAGCTGTGACACGCCGCCGTGAGCGCCGAGCTCCAGGATCAACCAGGATTTGTGTTTGTGCTGTACGTTTATGCAATGGTCACTTCCGCCCAGGTGTGATTACCCGTTTGTTTGAACACCTGGTGTGTGTGTGTGTGTGTGTGTGTGTGTGTGTGTGTGTGTGTGTGTGTGTGTGTGTGTGTGTGTGTGTGTGTGTGTGTGTGTGTGTGTGTGTGTGTGTGTGTGTGTGTGTGTGTGTGTGTGTGTGTGTGTGTGTGTGTGTGTGTGTGTGTGTGTGTGTGTGTGTGTGTGTGTGTGTGTGTGTGTGTGTGTGTGTGTGTGTGTGTGTGTGTGTGTGTACCTGGTGATTACGTGTGTGTGTGAGTAGGCAGGCGATGACACTGCACTCGGCCTTCACTCCTGCGGCGGTGACTCAGAGAACACATCAATAATTTAAAAGCCTCTTGTTGTTGGCTGTCCACGAGCATGATGCCCCTCGCCCGTCCCTCCTCATTTAGCCAGCAGAGGCGCCGTCAAAGGATGGAGGTCATGATGTCATGAGCTGCTGAAGTGCTTCATTCTTTATTTCGTCACACAGATTCAGCCTTTTCTTCTTATCTGGGCAGCAAGTGGCCTCGATTCATCTTCTCTGCCGGAAGCTGTCTCTGTCCTGTGTGTGTGCAGGCCGACCTTCAGGCCGACCTTCAGGCCGACCTTCAGGCCTCTTGTTAAACCAGCTGATTGATTGACTCGGGTGTTTATCGAGTCCTGTAAACCCTCAGAGAGCAGTGTTGTCGTCCTGGAGGATCGATGGGTCCCGTCTTTAATCCAGTCCCTCCTTAGAGGCCCAATCACACGACTGGAGCCCAAAGCTGACCTTTGACCTTTCATATCTGTCTCAGGGATGTGATGCTGCTCGATTCATCCATTAACCCACGCTCGGTCGATGTGGAAGATTCATAAACTCGTAGATGACGTGAAGTTGCTCCCTCTCCTTTGTTACGTGCTGCGAGCGCCGTTTGCCCTGAAGGTGATCAGAGACAGAGATGTGCTCCTTCCTGTCCAGGTGTTTTAAACCGAGGAGAGGTGGGAGTGAACGCCGCTGTGCGTTAACGTGTGGGTTAAAGTGTTTCACACTGAGCCGGGTGATCCTGACAAACATTTAACCGTTTCACATCCTGGATCGTTTGAGTTATAAAAGTATTGTGTGAGGTGAATGATGTCACAGCAGAGTGGACGTGGACTTCCTTAACCGCTGCCTCCACGCATCAACAACGAGATCGACCAGCTGATGAATCAGATGCAGCAGATCGAGACGCAGCAGAGGAAGTTTAAGGCCTCCAGAGACAGCATCCTGTCGGAGATGAAGATGCTGAAGGAGAAGAGGCAGCAGTCGGAGAAGACGTTCATGCCGAAGGTGATTATAACCTCATCACGTCACATCGTCATCTCATCTATGAGACGCTCACTTATCCTCTGTTTCTTCTTCTTCTTCTTCTTCAGCAACGCAGCCTTCAAAGTCTGGAGGCCAGCCTGCACGCCATGGAGTCCACCCGGGAGTCTCTGAAGGCCGAGCTGGGAACCGACCTGCTGTCTCAGCTCAGCCTGGAGGACCAGAGGCGCGTCGATGACCTCAACGACGAGATCCGTCAGCTCCAGCAGGTCGGCAGGAACATTAGCCAATAAAATGAATGTTTACTCATGACAGGGAGGTTTGTCCACGGACCAGAAAACAAAAGGACCGTTAAGCTGCTATTTAAGCAGGTGGTGCAAACGCTTCCCTCTGCCTGCTTTTATTTGTTTCTGAGAAGAAGATGGCGGTTACCTACATGTTGTCTCCCCGCCCGCTTGTGTTCAAACCTCAGAGAGGTGAGAGCAGCAGCAGCTGTGTGTGGGATGTTCCTGTGATCCAGCGTTGCCTCCTCTCTCGCTGCCAGCTGCTCTCAGCTCTCTTTCCCTCAATGAACTCTCAGCTGTTCCTGTAAGCGTTGTGCAACAGCTCCGCCCCCACAACATGCAGCCTTTCATGTATAGTGCTGCTGCAGAACGCTTCATTAATGAATGCACACAGAGGTTAGAGCACCAAAGACTGACCAGCACTGCTGTGCTCCGGTCAGAGTGCAGCCTCTGAGAACACTGAAGGTTTTATACCAACTGTACAAAACTTAAAGGAGCTGGACAGGTCAGAATCCTTTTTTACTGCCAAGTTTATTTACATAAACGAGGAATTTGTCTTGGTGTGTTGGTGCGAAAGGAAAAACACAAGACTGAAATAACAAGTACTTACATAAAATATGAGACGCATGAGTAGGCGGGGCTTTGAAGGCCGTTTTGGACGCCCCTGGGTTTGCCAGATATGAGAGCAGTTATCAGGTGAACAGGTGTTGCAGCGATGGAAGCGGGCAGTGGAACTGCTTCAGATAGAAGTGATTGTACCCGAGCTAAAAAGCCTCTGCATGTTTCTAATAAGCTCCAGCAGCAGAAAGCTGCTCAAACTAGGATCAATGTTGGAGATGAAACATGGAGAGAGGTTAGAACGCAGAAAGCTTTACAGACCCATGCAGAGCTGGCTAAACACTGAAGCTACAGTGTCCACCACATGCAGAGCTGGCTAAACACTGAAGCTACAGTGTCCACCACATGCAGAGCTGGCTAAACACTGAAGCTACAGTGTCCACCACATGCAGAGCTGGCTAAACACTGAAGCTACAGTGTCCACCACATGCAGAGCTGGCTAAACACTGAAGCTACAGTGTCCACCACATGCAGAGCTGGCTAAACACTGAAGCTAGTGTCCACCACATGCAGAGCTGGCTAAACACTGAAGCTACAGTGTGTCTACATGCAGAGCTGGCTAAACACTGAAGCTACAGTGTCCACCACATGCAGAGCTGGCTAAACACTGAAGCTACAGTGTCCACCACATGCAGAGCTGGCTAAACACTGAAGCTACAGTGTCCACCACATGCTGACCTGTGTGAGAGGAGGGGGGAGACAGCTCTCTGTGATGATTAGAGTTTAGACTGCAGTACTCATTTTAAACACTAGGGGGCAGATGAATTACATTTTGGTGTTCTTCCACCCACAGGACAACAGACAGCTGTTGAACGAGAGGATCAAGCTGGAAGGCATCATGACCCGAGTGGAAACGTACCTGAATGAGAACTTACGGAAGCGTCTGGACCAAGTGGAGCAGGTACGCTGGTCCTCCATGTTGGAGTCTTGAGCTGCATGCTGTTGATGTTTTAGAGTCAGAGAATGATGCCAACCTCGTTGTCATGGACACAGGAGCTGAACGAGCTGCGAGAGACGGAGGGAGGCACGGTGCTCACAGCCACAACGTCTGAGCTGGACGGCATCAACAAGCGTGTGAAGGACACTCTGGCCCGATCAGAAGGTACACGCTGTTCTGAAGGCGGGGCAGCCGCCTGCTGAATCCTGGGAACATGTTTGAGTCCTGGTGTTTTCACACCAACGGCTCGTTTGCTTTGTTTGACACACGGGGTCGTCTTGTGTTAACGCTGCAGTGTTGAGCCTCAGAGCTGACAGTTAGCTCGTTAGCCGACCCACAGAAAGGATCTGGGTTGATTTTGAAGCGGCGATGAGGTCCATATTAATAGTTGACTAGGACATAGCGAGGTGTCTCTTCAATCAGCCAATAAAAACAGACGAGCTCTTCTCGGGCAGCATGGCCGAAGCCCTGCAGCAGCCCTGCGTTCATGTTTCACTGCAGCACAGTTTTAAATGTTCCAGCCGCTCTGTGACTCAGATTATCAGACACACTCGCTCCTGAATCATTCGCTCTGATTCACACTTGAGTGTTGGACTTATTATGGGATGTGTGTGGGCCACGTCTGATCCTTTGCAGATCTGGATACTCTGGTGGACAAGACGGAGGTGGAGATAAAGGACCACATAAAGAGCATGGATCGCTGGAAGAACATCGAGAAGGAGCAGAACGACGCCATCAACCACGACACCAAGGAGCTGGAGAAGATGACCAACAGGCAGGGCATGCTGCTCAAGAAGAAGGAGGAGTGCATGAAGAAGATCAGAGAGCTGGGATCACTGCCGCAGGAGGCCTTCGAGAAGTACCAGACCCTCACACTCAAGCAGGTACACACACACTCAAGCAGGTACACACACACACACACAGGTACACACACACACACTCAAACAGGTACACACACACACACTCACACAGATACACACACACACACACACAGGTACACACACACACACTCAAGCAGGTACACACACACTCAAGCAGGTGTACACACACACTCAAGCAGGTACACACACACACTCAAGCAGGTACACACACACACTCAAGCAGGTACACACACACACTCAAGCAGGTACACACACACACTCAAGCAGGTACACACACACACACTCAAGCAGGTACACACACACTCAAGCAGGTGTACACACACACTCAAGCAGGTACACACACACACTCAAGCAGGTACACACACACACTCAAGCAGGTACACACACACACTCAAGCAGGTACACACACACACTCAAGCAGGTACACACACACACACTCAAACAGGTACACACACACACACACAGGTACACACACACACACACACTCAAGCAGGTACACACACACTCAAACAGGTATACACACACACACACACACAGGTACACACACACACACACACACACTCTCACACACACACACAGGTACACACACACACTCAAACAGGTACACACACACACAGGTACACACACACACTCAAACAGGTACACACACACACTCAAACAGGTACACACACACACACACACACAGGTACACACACACACTCAAACAGGTACACACACACACTCAAACAGGTACACACACACACAGGTACACACACACTCAAACAGGTACACACACTCACACAGGTACTCACACTCACAGGTACACACACTCACACAAACAGGTACACACACACACACTCACAGACGCACTCAAACAGGTACACACACACACACAGGTACACACACTCACACAGGTACTCACACACACAGGTACACACACTCACACACAGGTACACACACTCACACACAGGTACACACACTCACACACAGGTACACACACACTCACACAGGTACACACACACACACTCAAACAGGTACACACACTCACACACAGGTACACACACACTCACACAGGTACACACACACACACAGGTACTCACACACACAGGTACACACACTCACACACAGGTACACACACTCACACACAGGTACACACACTCACACACAGGTACACACACACTCACACAGGTACACACACACACACTCACAGGTACACACACACTCACACAGGTACACACACACACACTCACAGGTACACACACACTCACACAGGTACACACACACTCAAACAGGTACACACACTCACACAGGTACACACACACTCAAACAGGTACACACACACTCACACAGGTACACACACACAGGTACACACACACACTCAAGCAGATACACTCACACAGGTACACACACACAGGTACACACACACTCACACAGGTACACACACAGGTACACACACACACTCAAGCAGATACACTCACACAGGTACACACACACAGGTACACACACACTCACACAGGTACACACACACAGGTACACACACACTCACACAGGTACACACACAGGTACACACACACACTCAAGCAGATACACTCACACAGGTACACACTCACACAGGTACACACACACACAGGTACACACACACTCACACAGGTACACACACACACAGGTACACACAGGCCTGAGCTGGTGTGTACCACCATGAGTGGGTACACAGTGTGCAGATTGAGACAGATTACAGCAGCTGTACGTCACACAGACATGCAGAGTACCAAAGTGTGTCACACAGCAACGCCCACTGTTTCTCATCCTACTGTCTGAGGAGGGGGAACACACACACACACACACACACACACACACACACACACACACACACACCTCCCACTCACTGTGACTCACACTCCAGTTAGTGCTCTGTCTCTGGGTGCAGACTGCCAGCTGCAGGGACTTGGTTGTATCTTTCAGTCTGAGCACACACACACACACACACACACACACACACACACACACACACACACACACACACACACACACACACACCCTCCTCCTGCACAGTGCTGAAAATAGCCCTCACACTTTCTCATAAACACTCCACACACTTCATGTTTGTCCTGGTCTCTGTGCTGGGGGGACACGGTGAGAGGGTGGAGTGATCACGCCTCCACACGGATGGATTTAGAGAGAGTGTGTGTGTGTGTGTGTGTGTGTGTGTGTGTGTGTGTGTGTGTGTGTGTGTGTGTGTGTGTGTGTGTGTGTGTGTGTGTGTGTGTGTGTGTGTGTGTGTGTGTGTGTGTGTGTGTGTGTGTGTGCGTGTGTGTGTGTGTGTGTCACCTTTGAGCGCGGCTAAGCTTCTTCTTAATCACGTCCTCTTCAGACACACAGTATTTATAGAGCCTGCTAATCATCATCAAACATTCACCTCCACTTCATGAGGACAAATGTGCACGGTGCCTCCATATTCATCTCAAAGGTGGGCGGAGTCCTAAAGGCCGGCCTAAACGCTGCCGGCACCATCCAGACACAGCGCCACTTCTTTACAGCTGTTCTTCCACATGGCGTTGGAGCCCGGAGTCTGAGCTGATCTTGTTCCTGACTGTCGGGTAGAAACATTTAACCACCGGGACATGTGCTCGCCAAACCATCACGAGCGCACTGACCGCTCCGTCGTGCGATGGATCCGTCCACACAGGAAGAGCCTTTTAATGAGGTGGCGTCCTCTCTCTCTCTCTCTCTCCCACAGTTGTTCCGGAAGCTGGAGCAGTGCAACACGGAGCTGAAGAAGTACAGCCACGTGAACAAGAAAGCTCTGGACCAGTTCGTCAACTTCTCGGAGCAGAAGGAGAAGCTGATCAAGCGTCAGGAGGAGCTGGACCGCGGCTACAAATCCATCATGGAGCTCATGAACGTCCTCGAGCTGCGCAAGTACGAGGCCATCCAGCTCACCTTCAAACAGGTACGTGTCCCACGGCGTCCCACGGCGTCCACGCGGGGACGTGCGCCCTCTGACATCACTCGCTACGTGAAGTATTTCTGCCCCTCACCTGCCCGTGTGTTTCCCTCCTCAGGTGTCCAAGAACTTCAGCGAGGTGTTCCAGAAGCTGGTGCCGGGCGGCAAAGCCACGCTGGTGATGAAGAAGGGCGACGCTGAAGGCAGCCAGTCTCAGGACGAGGGCGAGGGCGGCGGCGACAGCGAGAGAGGCTCAGGGTCACAGAGCAGCGTTCCCTCGGTGGACCAGTTCACGGGAGTCGGCATTCGGGTAAGCGACTGGCGTGAGTCACTCGTCATCACAGCGGCCTCCAGAAGCATTCAGCTCACCTGTTGGATCAAAGTCGGCGTGCGTGCTCAGGGTTTAATGACTCCGCCCCCCTGTCCTCTGCAGGTGTCGTTCACGGGGAAGCAGGGCGAGATGAGAGAGATGCAGCAGCTGTCTGGAGGTCAGAAGTCTCTGGTGGCTCTGGCCCTGATCTTCGCCATCCAGAAGTGTGACCCCGCCCCTTTCTACCTGTTTGACGAGATCGACCAGGCGCTGGACGCCCAGCACAGGAAGGCCGTCTCAGGTGAGGAGCTGCTTTGAAACCCTGCAGAGGGAACTTCCTCCTTCAGCTCCAATCACACGTCTGCGTTGTGTTCACCTTTCAGACATGATCGTGGAGCTGGCGGGTCACGCCCAGTTCATCACCACGACCTTCAGGCCCGAGCTGCTCGAGTCCGCCGACAAGTTCTACGGCGTCAAGTTCAGAAACAAGGTGAGACAGATCCTGGATCCTGGAGGAAACCAGGTCCAGGTCTTTGTTTCCAGAGACGGGTTCAAACGGTGACGCGCTCCGTGCATAACCAACATGGCGTCTCATCCATAGATTATATGAAAGATGGACGTCGTCTCAGGGACGCCGTCAAACGGACTTTCAGCCTCCTGACAGACGGCGCTACTCTCGAGTCTCACGTGGTAGATTTCAGGTGGCGTGGGTGGAAGCGTCAGTTCTTTAAAAAGCCGTGCTGCAGCGCCGTCCTTTAACGCTGGACGCCACTTTGCTGACCTCTGTTTGACCTTTAAGCCTCCTCCTCAGCTGCGAGCGGCGTGTTCACGTGTGTAAACATGTTGAGTCCAGCCTCAAGTGGTCGCTCCAGGAACTGCAGTAGCAGAGGTGGTTGCCTGGCAACCATTCAGCCGCCGTCTCATCGCTGTTGCCGTTGGTTACTAATAAAAACGAGCGTCTGGAGGTTTCTTCAGTTTCCCCTGAAAAAACTAAACCTGTGTTTCTTTGTGTGTCTAGGTGAGTCATATCGATGTGATCACCGCGGAGCAGGCCAAAGACTTTGTGGAGGATGACACCACCCATGGTTAACTGCTTCAGGCCCCGCCCCCCCCGCCCGCCCCCCTTCACATCGAGGTCCAGAGACAGAAATATCTTCATCCACCTTTTTATACTTTATTCCTTCTGTTCGATAAAAACACTGCAGCCATGCCCAGCTTCATGGACCAACACACACACACACACACACACACACACACACACACACACACACACGCACAGAGACTGTCCCAGGCTGATGAGACACGGAGAGGCGTGGCGGTGTGTGAGCGCGCTCGCAGTGGCGTTTTGTTCCGGAGTTTTTCTACCAGACGTTTGTGAACGTTTTCTCTTTGAATCATTTGTGAAGCTGTTCGAGGTGACGGAGCTTCAGACCGGCGTCCTGACCACCCTGCAGAGGAGCAGCGGGGGGGGGGGGGCGGGGGGGGGACATAGTTTTGTTGCTGTTAGCGTTGTTAAAGGTTCCTGTAAACTCTTTGTACTCTGTGATGACGCTCCTCCTCTTATCTTCCTTTTTAGTCCTTTCAGTCTGTGACAAGTTTGACTTCTTGATCCACTTTGAAAACAATGAGCATCACGCTCGTGTGATTGGCTCCTGAGGTGGCGCACGCCGCTCCTCCCGAGCGATCACAGGTCGTGTTGGGATGGATGAGCTCCTGTCAGCTTTTACAAATGTTCCTTTTTTATGTCCTGAGAAAAGTTACAAAAACAATAAAAGATGTGAAAGTTGATCTGAGCGTCAGCCTCCTTGTTTCTGAGCCACCAGCAGGTGGTGCTGTGGCGCTGCTCACCGGACTCCTCTGCTTCAGTCCTCTTCATCTTTCTGCTCTTTCACAGGATTCATCTCAAGAAGAGAAGAAGACAATGATGTACGGAGGCCTGCGAGGAACAGGAAGTAGCGTGCTCGCACTTCCTCATTAGATAATTGAGCTCCGCCTCTTCCACAGAAATAAAGACGCTCTCGCAGGTTGGATCTTTATTAATCCTGCAGGGACAGATTCTGTCTCTCTGAACAGACATGCTCAAGGGAACCTCGGCAGTGCTCAAGAACTGAACCTCCACCTCTCCAGCTACCAGACCAGTTTCCAAACTTGAACCTGGGACCCTCCGGTTCCCAACCCAAGAGACTGCCCCCCCCAAAGGGCCTACTGTGATCCTGTTCCCCTCCTCGAGGCTCCGTGAAGGAAGCCATGTTAGTGAAACAGGCGTGTCACCTCCGGGGCGGCGTGCAAAACGAGAACACGCACAGACCCGGGTAAGGTTTTCATCTTTCACCTAGCGGGTCAGTAACTTACACGAGGATGCTGAACCTGCAGACCTGCGTCCTCTCTGCGTCCTCTCTGCGTCCTCCCTGCGTCCTCCCTGCGTCCTCTCTGCGTCCTCCCTGCGTCCTCTCTGCGTCCTCTCTGCGTCCTCTCTGCGTCCTCCCTGCGTCCTCCCTGCGTCCTCTCTGCGTCCTCCCTGCGTCCTCTCTGCGTCCTCTCTGCGTCCTCCCTGCGTCCTCCCTGCGTCCTCTCTGCGTCCTCCCTGCGTCCTCTCTGCGTCCTCCCTGCGTCCTCTCTGCGTCCTCTGCGTCCTCCCTGCGTCCTCTCTGCGTCCTCTCTGCGTCCTCTCTGCGTCCTCCCGGCGTCCTCCCGGCGTCCTCTCGGCGTCCTCTCTGCGTCCTCCCTGCGTCCTCCCTGCGTCCTCTGCGTCCTCCCTGCGTCCTCTCTGCGTCCTCCCTGCGTCCTCCCGGCGTCCTCTCTGCGTCCTCCCTGCGTCCTCTCTGCGTCCTCCCTGCGTCCTCTGCGTCCTCCCTACGTCCTCCCTGCGTCCTCTCTGCGTCCTCCCTGCGTCCTCCCTGCGTCCTCCCTACGTCCTCCCTGCGTCCTCTCTGCGTCCTCCCTGCGTCCTCTGCGTCCTCCCTACGTCCTCCCTGCGTCCTCTCTGCGTCCTCCCTGCGTCCTCTGCGTCCTCCCTACGTCCTCCCTGCGTCCTCCCAGCGTCCTCTCTGCGTCCTCCCAGCGTCCTCTCTGCGTCCTCCCGGCGTCCTCTCTGCGTCCTCTGCGTCCTCCCTACGTCCTCCCTGCGTCCTCCCTACGTCCTCCCTGCGTCCTCTCTGCGTCCTCCCTGCGTCCTCCCGGCGTCCTCTCTGCGTCCTCCCTGCGTCCTCTCTGCGTCCTCCCTGCGTCCTCTGCGTCCTCCCTACGTCCTCCCTGCGTCCTCTCTGCGTCCTCTCTGCGTCCTCCCTGCGTCCTCTGCGTCCTCCCTACGTCCTCCCTGCGTCCTCTCTGCGTCCTCCCTGCGTCCTCTGCGTCCTCTGCGTCCTCCCTACGTCCTCCCTGCGTCCTCTCTGCGTCCTCCCTGCGTCCTCTGCGTCCTCCCTACGTCCTCCCTGCGTCCTCTCTGCGTCCTCCCTGCGTCCTCTGCGTCCTCCCTACGTCCTCCCAGCGTCCTCCCAGCGTCCTCCCAGCGTCCTCTCTGCGTCCTCCCGGCGTCCTCTCTGCGTCCTCTGCGTCCTCCCTACGTCCTCCCTGCGTCCTCCCGGCGTCCTCCCGGCGTCCTCCCGGCGTCCTCTCTGCGTCACTGAACGGCTGAGTGCGTCTTTCATCACATCCTGTAGAAAAAGAATCAAAACTGTAAATGAGGATAAAACGAGAGAAGATCGGAGGAGTGACGACCTTCAGCTGACCTTTCAGATCAATGATAAGCCGCACGCCGCGTTGGATTGGTGGTCGGCGTGTGGCGCTCGTCTCTCACACACCTGAGTCCGAGCTCTGGTCTCGGCGGTCCTGTCGGGTTACAGCGGTCCCGGGGAGCGCCGGCATGTCACGCATACGTGGCGGTAATCCTAGTGAAGCATCGCCTCGCTCTGGCAGCGGATGGGAAAGGTCGCGACCTCCTGCTATGGATTCAGAGACCCCTGTTGTAATACCGCAGACCTCCAGAGCATCCGGTCCGCTGAGTCTGCCAGAAAGACTTTCATGGTGCCTGACGTGAGAAAGGAAAGAAGTCAACGTGTCTGTTCTGCACACGCTCAGAGACTTCCTGCTGAACGCCGCGCTGAACGCCGTCACAGCTCTCTTCATTTATACAGAACTCTCTTTACCTGACATCTGGTC
>NC_136692.1:31137378-31160299 GCF_947650265.1 Symphodus melops | reverse complement strand
ACCCTGAATCAGAACCAAACTCATGTAGAACAGGCAAAAACCTGGATCAGAACCAGACTTATGTAGAACCGACAGAACCCTGGATCAGAACCAGACTAATGTAGAACAGGCAGAAACCTGGATCAGAACCAGACTCATGTAGAACCGACAGAACCCTGGATCAGAACCAGACTAATGTAGAACAGGCAGAAACCTGGATCAGAACCAGACTCATGTAGAACCCTGGATCACAACCAGACTCATGTAGAACAGGCAAAAACCTGGATCAAAACCAGACTCATGAAGAACCCTGGATCAGAACCAGAGTCATGTAGAACAGGCAGAAACCTGGATCAGAACCAGAGTCATGTAGAACAGGCAGAAACCTGGATCAGAACCAGACTCATGTAGAACCCTGGATCAGAACCAGAGTCATGTAGAACAGGCAGAAACCTGGATCAGAACCAGACTCATGTAGAACCCTGGATCAGAACCACACTCATGAAGAACCGACAGAACTCTGGATCAGAACCAGACTCATGTAGAACCCTGGATCAGAACCAGACTCATGTAGAACAGGCAGAAACCTGGATCAGAACCAGACTCATGTAGAACCCTGGATCAGAACCAGAGTCATGTAGAACAGGCAGAAACCTGGATCAGAACCAGACTCATGTAGAACCCTGGATCAGAACCACACTCATGAAGAACCGACAGAACTCTGGATCAGAACCAGACTCATGTAGAACCCTGGATCAGAACCAGACTCATGTAGAACAGGCAGAAACCTGGATCAGAACCAGACTCATGAAGAACCCTGGATCAGAACCAGACTCATGTAGAACAGGCAGAAACCTGGATCAGAACCAGACTCATGAAGAACCCTGAATCAGAACCAAACTCATGTAGAACAGGCACAAACCTGGATCAGAACCAGACTTATGTAGAACCGACAGAACCCTGGATCAGAACCAGACTAATGTAGAACAGGCAGAAACCTGGATCAGAACCAGACTCATGTAGAACCGACAGAACCCTGGATCAGAACCAGACTAATGTAGAACAGGCAGAAACCTGGATCAGAACCAGGACTCATGTAGAACCCTGGATCACAACCAGACTCATGTAGAACCCTGGATCAGAACCAGAGTCATGTAGAACAGGCAGAAACCTGGATCAGAACCAGAGTCATGTAGAACAGGCAGAAACCTGGATCAAAACCAGACTCATGTAGAACCCTGGATCAGAACCAGACTCATGTAGAACCCTGGATCAGAACCAGACTCATGAAGAACTGACAGAACTCTGGATCAGAACCAGACTCATGTAGAACCCTGGATCAGAACCAGACTCATGTAGAACAGGCAGAAACCTGGATCAAACCCAGACTCATGAAGAACCCTGGATCAGAACCAGAGTCATGTAGAACAGGCAGAAACCTGGATCAGAACCAGACTCATGTAGAACAGGCAGAAACCTGGATCAGAACCAGACCTCATGTAGAACCCTGGATCAGAACCACACTCATGAAGAACCCTGGATCAGAACCAGAGTCATGTAGAACAGGCAGAAACCTGGATCAGAACCAGACTCATGTAGAACCCTGGATCAGAACCAGAGTCATGTAGAACAGGCAGAAACCTGGATCAGAACCAGACTCATGTAGAACCTGGATCAGAACCACACTCATGAAGAACCGACAGAACTCTGGATCAGAACCAGACTCATGTAGAACCCTGGATCAGAACCAGACTCATGTAGAACAGGCAGAAACCTGGATCAGAACCAGACTCATGTAGAACCCTGGATCAGAACCAGGAGGTCATGTAGAACAGGCAGAAACCCTGGATCAGAACCAGACTCATGTAGAACCCTGGATCAGAACCACACTCATGAAGAACCGACAGAACTCTGGATCAGAACCAGACTCATGTAGAACCCTGGATCAGAACCAGACTCATGTAGAACAGGCAGAACCTGGATCAGAACCAGACTCATGAAGAACCCTGGATCAGAACCAGACTCATGTAGAACAGGCAGAAACCTGGATCAGAACCAGACTCATGAAGAACCCTGAATCAGAACCAAACTCATGTAGAACAGGCACAAACCTGGATCAGAACCAGACTTATGTAGAACCGACAGAACCCTGGATCAGAACCAGACTATGTAGAACAGGCAGAAACCTGGATCAGAACCAGACTCATGTAGAACCGACGGAACCCTGGATCAGAACCAGACTAATGTAGAACAGGCAAGAAACCTGGATCAGAACCAGACTCATGTAGAACCCTGGATCACAACCAGACTCATGTAGAACCCTGGATCAGAACCAGAGTCATGTAGAACAGGCAGAAACCTGGATCAGAACCAGACTCATGAAGAACCCTGAATCAGAACCAAACTCATGTAGAACAGGCAAAAACCTGGATCAGAACCAGACTCATGAAGAACCCTGGATCAGAACCAGACTCATGTAGAACAGGCAGAAACCTGGATCAGAACCAGACTCATGAATAACCCTGGATCAGAACCAGACTCATGTAGAACAGGCAGAAACCTGGATCAGAACCAGACTCATGTAGAACCGACAGAACCCTGGATCAGAACCAGACTAATGTAGAACAGGCAGAAACCTGGATCAGAACCAGACTCATGTAGAACCCTGGAACAGAATCAGACTCATGTAGAACCGACAGAACCCTGGATCAGAACCAGACTCATGTAAAACCATGGGTCAGAACCAGACTCATGTAGAACTGACAGAACCCTGGATCAGAATCAGACTCGTGTAGAACAGGCAGAAACCTGGATCAGAACCAGACTCATGTAGAACCGACAGAACCCTGGATCAGAACCAGACTCATGTAGAACCCTGGATCAGAACCAGAGTCATGTAGACCAGGCAGAAACCTGGATCAGAACCAGACTCATGAAGAACCGACAGAACCTGGATCAGAACCAGACTCATGTAGAACAGGAAAAACCCTGGATCAGAACCAGACTCATGTAGAACCGACAGAACCCTGGATCAGAACCAGACTCATGTAGAAACCTGGATGTTCTTTGGGTTTGTGGGGGGGGGAATGTTTATTTAGCAGACTGACAGGAACCCCTTCTTGACCCGCTTTGGATCAGCTGGAGCCCGGCAGGAGGCCCCGGCTTAGACTCTGGGGACCCAAAGCTCAGCAGTGATGTGGCCCAGGATTCACTCAGGACGGGTCGAGGGTGATCCTGAGGAGTCCTTCAGGCTCTTTGGAACCACGGCGGGCGACTTTGATTATGAGTACTATTACTCATAACCGCTATGCTTCCCTGTTACTGTGTCTGTTTCATGTCCTCAGTGCTGACTCGGCTGTTACCATGGCGACGTGTGAACTGACCGTGAACTGGTGTTCCACGTCTCCGACAGGAAGTTGAAGTGTTAGGTTGTGAATTCAGGGTTTAACGTGGATCCACGGCGAGGGGACTCTTCAAGTCTATTAAAGGTGGACGTGTTAACACGCACGCCAGGCGGCGGCGTTGGAGGCGTGCACAGGTGAGGGACTCGTTGAGTTTGCACAGGATGTGACGCAGGCGGCGGCGGCGGCATTGTGACGGGCGATAAAACGTGAACTTTGAAAGGAGCCAGATTAAAACGGGCTTTTTACACGAGTCCACATGAACGCCAACGCCACGGCCGGATGACAGTGACTCAGTCAGCCAGTAAATTTAGACCAACAATAAAACAGATGAAGAACGGAATTTACAAGCTGTTGTTGTGGCTGATCGGCGACCTCATTCCTTTTTTAAGCTCTTTTTATGAGGTCACATGTTCTCGGGATGGTTGACGGCAGGTCAGAACTTCTCTGAAGTCCGGGTCACTCACGAGGGCGCCGCAGGCTCCGCACTGCAGGTGGCGTGTTCCTCGCCCTCTCTGTGGGAGTGCTGAATGTTTAGTGTGGACCTGCACGCCGCTCACGCTTCAGCCCGCCCACCTCTGGAACTTCCTCCCACCTCACGCCTCCATTTTCCAATCATCTCCAGTCTGATGGTTTCTCTATAAATCCATCCTGTGATTGGTCTTTTGATCCGGGTCATGTGACTTCACTGTTTGTGTCTGAAAGGTGAACAGGGATACTGTGACATGTTAACACCTTACCTGTGTTTGAGACAGCCTGCTGTCGAGTACCTGCACAGGCCCGCCTCCGCCAAGTCACATGTCAGGAAATGAAACATGTTAGCAGCATCGAGAGAGTTTTGGTCACGAGAGAATTAAATACGATGATTTTTGATTCTGGCGAGAACAGCTGTAGATGTTGTGCTCTGCCTCCGGTCACTTCCTGTCAGCGCCTCCGGTCACTTCCTGTCAGCGCCTCGGGCCACTTCCTGTCAACGCCTCCGGTCACTTCCTGTCAGCGGCTCGGGCCACTTCCTGTCAGCGCCTCGGGGCCACTTCCTGTCAGCGCCTCAGGTCTCTCTCTCTCTCTCTCTCTCGCTCTCTCTCTCTGTCTCTCTCGCTCTCTCTGTCTCTCTCTCTCTCTCTCTGTCTCTCTCTCTCTCTCTCGCTCTCTCTCTCTCTCTCTCTCTGTCTCTCTCTCTCTGTCTCTCTCTCTCTCTCTCTCTCTCGCTCTCTCTCTCTGTCTCTGTCTCTGTCTCTCTCGCTCTCTCTGTCTCTCTCTCTCTCTCTCTGTCTCTCTCTCTCTCTCTCGCTCTCTCTCTCTCTCTCTCTGTCTCTCGCTCTCTCTCTCTGTCTCTCTCTCTCTCTCTCTCGCTCTCTCTCTCTCTCTCTCTCTCGCTCTCTCTCTCTCTCTCTCTCTCTCGCTCTCTCTCTCTCTCTGTCTCTCTCTCTCTCTCTCTCTCTCTCTCTCTCTCTCTCTCCTCCAAACTTTAAATCCACAAAATCAAAACTTCATTGCTCATCACATCAAACTACCCGAACACTTCTGTGTGTGTGTGTGTGTGTGTGTGTGTGTGTGTGTGTGTGTGTGTGTGTGTGTGTGTGTGTGTGTGTGTGTGTGTGTGTGTGTGTGTGTGTGTGTGTGTGTGTGTGTGTGTGTGTGTGTGTGTGTGTGTGTGTGTGTGTGTGTGTGTGTGTGTTCTCCACAGAGGTCTCCTAATGAGGCTAAAGGTAGAATATTAGAGGAGTTGTAATGAAGAGACTTAGGCCGTCTAATGACTTCACACATGTCGGCTTAAATCCTCAGCAGAGTAAACATTCCTCTCTTCATGGGAATGCTCGGCTCGGCAGCAGCATGCTCAGCTGCAGCGGGAGCAGTTTCTGGAAAACACAGTCCTTACTTACTGAGCACAGTCTCACTTTGGTTTCTGTTGAATGGTGAAGAATTATAGTGGTCCAGAATGTAATGGTGATATAAACACTGAGGTACATGAGGCCATGTTTACACGACAGCAGCTTTTAGGAGACATGAAAACAGGATCCAAAGAGCCAGGTTCCCCCCACCCAAAGTGTCCCCCGTGTGTCCCTGCAGGGGGCGCTGGAGTCCCCCGTGTGTTCCTGCAGGGGGCACTCGAGTCCCCCGTGTGTCCCTGCAGGGGGCGCTGGAGTCCCCCGTGTGTTCCTGCAGGGGGCGCTGGAGTCCCCCATGTGTCCCTGCAGGGGGCGCTGGAGTCCCATGGATGGCGGTCTCCGTGCTGGAAATGCTGTCTCAGGCTAACTCTGAGTCAAGCTAACGACAGGCTGAGAGCTGAGGCGGGTTTTAAGCCTCCTGACAAACCGTTACACGGCGCCCACCTGTCAATCAGCTCAGCTACACGCCTTATAGACTGGTGTAGTTTTGAGTCCTAAAACCAGGAAGTGAGTTAGCATGTTAGCTCCATGGGTTCCTAACTCTAAAAGTCTAAATGTGGATTTTGAATGTGTTTGTGTTTAGACTGAAATAAGGTCTGTGGTTAACACAAGCTTTAGAGATGTTGATGTTTTGTTAGACGAGATAAACTACGTTAGCTAAGACCCCACTTGTGAACTTTAAAGTTTTTACATGAACTTTAAACGGCGGTTGCTAACGAGTAGCTAACTGAGACTACAGTGGTTGTCATGGAGACGTTAAACGTCATCACGCCGGGAACTCTCTCCCTAATCCTCCTTACAGCCTCTAGTCATGTTTTTCAGTGTTCTTGTAAATATTAGGTTAATAAACAACTTATTAAGCTAACGTTTAGCTAGCTTGTCAAAACCGCTGATTAGATCGATGAAGCATAACGGTCGTGACCTCATTATAAACCGACTATGGTGTAGTTAGCTTGTAGCATAACGTTAGCTTTTTACTTCTCTCGGCTGCATTAACTCTTCAAACTTCATATAAATGATGTTCATCTGTAAAGATTATCCTGCTGAATCCAATGCAAAAATCCCATAGACGAATTTTCATAGGAACCACCGGCGCCATTTTTTCAGGTTGGCCTACAAGAATACGTCATTACTACACCAGACTATTGTGAATAACTCTAATCCTTCATCCAATCAGAACTGCTGAGTCATCAAAACATTCCCCCCGTACAGTGTGTGTGGATGGAGACATGAGCTAATCACACCTATTTGGTTTTTTGAAGCAGGCTGTAAACATGTTCATGTCTGCTGTAAAAACAGGCTGTTTGAATGGGTGTGTATGTGACTTCCTGTGCTGCTGCAGCCAGCCTCTAGTGGACACTCCAGGTACTGCAGGAGGTTACACTCATGCATCTTTAATGTTGTCCTAACTGATTGTGACCGTCCACATGAAGCTGTTCAGCTGCGGTGAAAGATAATCACAGGTGGATCATTCTGCAGCTGTGAGGTGTTTAAGTGTAATCGGACGTTTAAGCGCTGAGGAGTTGCGACTCGGACACTTTGTCATCAGTCAGATCTTTTTTTAAGGCCTCTTGTTAGCGCTCTCTCAATCATCAAAAAAGAAAACATTTCACCACCGGGCTTGTCAACCACAGCTGTTTACACCGAGCATGACGGATCGCTTCTCAGCCTGCTCCCAGGTCACATGACCGTGCTAATGTTAGCTGTGGAGAGGATTATGGGTAATGTTGTTCACGCCCTGACTCGGCGGTCTGCAGAGGTGTCACCTGTCAGCGTGGACGACGTCAGTCTGGGACACCTGATGAGCGGCGTGCTGAGATGTGTAACCTCCTGATTGGTCGCAGGGATCTTCTGCGTGGGCGTGTCCGTTAAAGAGCTGCCGCGGTGGGCGTGTCCAACAACTAAGCTCAATGCTTTGCTCTGATACGTCGACAGACCCTGACATCTCGCCGTGTTCCCGTAGCGTGTCAGGAGACCACGCCCGGGGTCGTCTCCGAGGTTCAGTCCATCATGGCGTGTTTCAGGACGGATCAGCAGAACCTCCAGCGCCACCCTGCAGATCAGCTGTGTGAGCTGATGACATGTTGTTGTGGTCAAATGTCTGCGCCATCATTGTCATCGTGCAGCTCCTGGCACGGGTCGACCAAGTCTGGCATGCCCGGGGTCGGAGCTGAGCCCAGCTGTCATTGGGTGGGAGGCGGGGTTCCACCTGTCACTCACAGGGCTGCAGGCTCTGAAATTAACTTTTGACTCACCGGCTGAGGTGACGGCTCGATGAAAACACTCACTCACTTTTTTAGTGTAGGGTCAGGGTCTTTATTAGCTAGCTTAGGTAGTTCCCAGAACCAGAACCCCCCCCCCCCCCAGTGTATCACTGTACTTTGGCACTGGGGTCATTGTGATTTTCTCCACTTGAATTATTGGCTGTGGTTTGTTCCTGATCCTTACGCTGTAGATATTGATTGATTGATAGATTTAGTTTGATCACTCGGTGTCGTTCCAGCAGCAGGTCAATAATCCTCACGCAGACATCCGGAGCAGTGAGGATCTGGCTCCAGGACTTCACCTCCCAGCAGCACTGTAGCATGTTTGTCCACTGCTGTCAGTCAAGTTTCCCTTTCAGGGTGGGTGAGGGTCTGTCGACTCGTCCTCCTGCTCCGTGTGCAAACAGCTGAGAACAAAACCATCCTGTGCTGTGATTGGTGGATTGAACGACGGTCTGCAGATATTCCCTGTTTAACTGGGATCCAGTGTGAAGCTGCTCTCACCATTATAGAAAGCACTTCATGCTACAGTGGGATCTGCTTTCTCACAGAGCCCAAAATAAGTGGGGGGATTGTTATGTAGGGTGGTCACATGTGCACGTGTTGCACACACAACATCTGTGAGGTGCAACATACGGCAGGTCTGCTGGCCTCTTTCTTAGTGATGTCATCGCTGTGGGAGGAGCTTGATTTATTCTGCACTCAGCTGGGTTCAGAGTGGATGGACAACCTGTGTGTGTTATCTGTTAGAGATAGGACAGTAGAGAGAGTCAGCGAGCGAGCGAGAGGGGGGGGGCGGGGACATGCAGGAGAGGAGCCCACAGGTCAGAGTTGAGGACGAGGACTCATCTTCATGTGTCCATTTCTGTCCCTTTAGCTTCTTTCTTTCTGGTTCTCACGCCGGCGTCCTGTTCGTTGACACCACAGCTGCCTTTCTGGTTCCCTCACGTCTTCAAACAGAACCTGTAATCTGTTATGACACTTCCTGTCAACGTCCTCCACTGGACTACAACAAAGATGTCCTCTGTGTAGTTGAAGGTCACGCTGAGTAAGGAGCCCGTGCTGATGGAATGATAAACACGCAGCACAGCAGCACTTGAAGCTGCTATTCTTCCCCCGCTGACCGGACCCTGCCGGTGTCTTGGCTCGGCGCGGTGAAACCTCAGAGCGTGGGGGGGGGGGGGCCATTCCTCAATGTGAATAATCTGACAGTGTGCTCGCGGGCCCGGAGACCGGAGCCCTCCAATGATTCAGCAGCTAAATTGATCCAGACACACACTGAGTGACGGATGGCATTCCCAGCAGCCCAGAGCAGCGCTTCATTGGCCACACTATGCGAGTGTGTGTGTGGTGTGTGTGTGTGTGTGTGTGTGTGTGTGTGGGCCTGCAGAGGTGATAATCAGCGGTGGCAGGAGGGACTTTCTTGTCCCTGTTGTCGTGCCGTGTGGAGCTGCCCCGGTCGGGACTCCCAGTTGGTCTCTCTGCCCCCCCTTGAGCCCCCCTCTCAGTCCCCCTCCTGGTCTCTCTGCCCCCCCTGAGCCCCCCTCTCAGTCCCCCTCCTGGTTCCCTTCGACGCTCCACTTCACTCCGCTCTTGACAGCAGCCTGGGAGAAGAGGGGGAACGTGCTGGTGTACAGCGCAGACTAAAGAGGAGGGTCTGCTGCTGATCAGGAGTAAGCTGAGCAGAAGAAGCCCTGCTGCAGCCGCCCCCTCCCTCCTCCCTCCTCCCTGCCCCCCCCCCCCCCTGCCCCTGCAGGAGGTGAGACTGAGAAACAGCCGGCTGAAGAAAGTTGGCTCGTCAGGATTTGCTGTCTTTGGAGTGTTGTAGTTATTTTTGAGGAGGAGGAGGGGGGGGGGGCAGCGTTCAGAGAGGCTGGGGGTGTTAAAGCTGCAGGTGGTGCTCTGGAGTTTGTTTTGCCATGCAGCACGCTCGGGATCGGAGTAGTAGCTGCAGCCAGAGTGTCAGGACAGGTCGTCCAAACATGCTGGGGAACGGAGCGAGCGGTGGATACCCCGCTGAGAGCACGGCCGGCGCTCTGCAGAGGTAGGAGCTCAGTGTGTGTTTCCAGAGTTCAGCAGCCTGCCGTCTGTTCTGCTCCCCCAGGACCATTCTGCTCTTTATTCATGTTTATATTTAGAGAGGTGAAAAACCGACCTGATTCTGTGGCGTCTTCAGAAACTGCTCAGGGAAAGTTTCATGTCAACATGTAGAGAAGGAGGTCTCAGAGGGGCCGCTGGCTGAGCGGGGTCTTCACTCTGTAATCATCACACATACCTGTCGCTGGTCTCCTTCGTTCCTCCAAAAAGATCGTAATTCAGGAGACAGCAGCAGCTCACAGCTTTAACTCTTCTTTTTATTGCAGTCCTCGTTCAACAACCCGCTGCAGAGCGTTCACGCTTTAACGGCTGGTTTATATCGTGGTCGTTTCTGACGGCGTTTGAGTTTGTTCGGAGGCGTTGTGATTTTTATTCTGAGAAATATTTAACCCGTCAAAAAGCAGAAATCAAAGCGTGTGATGTCATGAAATATGAAAAGACATTTTTATAAAAGAAACGATTTGCACATTTTCATTTCAATATTTCAGTTTTTAAAAGTCGACGGGAACGTGAGCAGAGAGATTCATAAATCTGCAGATAAAGAGAGAGAGAGGTGTGACCATGTGACTTTAATCTGGTCACTGCTGAAAGGTCAGAGGTCGTGCTTTAAATCAGGATAAAGTGATCATTTTCCTCTCCACCTGTTGATGTGACATTAAAACGCTGCGCTGAGAGAAAACAAGCAGAGCAGTTTAAACTCTGACGTGAAGATCATTAAATACAATCAAATCAAGAAAATACACGACGGAGTTCAAGGACAAACATTTTACACATTTAAGATTAAAAAAAAAAAAAACAGAGTCATGTAAATTAAATGGACTCTTATTCTGAAAGGTCGTGTCAGAGCAGCAGCCGTCCTGCGCCGGCGTGAAAACGATGAAAACCTTTAAAGGCGTTTCTCTGCAGAGACCGCTCCTCCCGCTACGTCTCTGCTCCTCTCATATGACCCCCGGGGGGTCCGGCGTCCGGGGCCCAGCGCCCGTCGCCACGAGTGGCCTTCAGAGCGCTTTTGCCCCCTCATTGAAAAATATAAAAAACAAACAATTACAAGCGGCCATGTTAAAGTGTGGACAGTAGAATCAGTACAGATAACACACGCCACGAGACGGCGAGCTGGACGACCTTCAAGGACGCCTGCCTTCTCCCGCCGAGAAAATCAAAAGACTCTCCATCATTGTTTGATACACACACACTTTGACTTTTCTCAACCTTCTGAGTGTATCCGTGCCTCCCTCCCTCCCTCTCGCTCGCCCTGTGAACTGCGTCGCCTTAGCTCCAGGAGCCACTTCCTCCCTCACCATGTCACATCGAGCGTTTGGTAGAAAACTGGGCGCTGGGCGTGATGACAGGTGGCGTGATGACGGGCGACGTGATGACGGGCGGGGCGGCGTGATGACGGGCGGGCGGCGTGATGACGGGCGGGTGGCGTGATGACGGGCAGGTGGCGTGATGACGCCCTGAGCTTCTGTCTTTATGTTGGTTATTATTTATGATGAGTTCATATCCTGTTTGTTTACGTTGGTATGAAATGTGCTCTACAAACGGACACCCTGACTCCGCCCCTCCGAGCGACTTTGAAGGCGGGCTCATGGGGGGAGAGTTTGAACCAGCCTCAGTCAGGTTGGATTTGATTGGTCCTGAAGCGGGATGGATTGTTCTTCACACAGAAGACGAGTCTCCAGGAGGAATGTGAGCGTGCTCCGGAGCAGCACGCTGTGTGATGGTCACGGTGTGTGATGTCACGGTGTGTGACGTCACGGTGTGCGATGGTTCACGGTGTGCGATGGTTCACGGTGTGCGATGGTCACGGTGTGCGACGGTCACGGTGTGCGACGGTCACGGTGTGCGACGGTCACGGTGTGCGACGGTCACGGTGTGTGATGTCACGGTGTGTGACGGTTCACGGTGTGTGACGGTCACGGTGTGTGACGGTTCACGGTGTGTGATGTCACGGTGTGTGACGGTTCACGGTGTGTGACGGTTCACGGTGTGTGATGGTCACGGTGTGTGTGATGGTTCACGGTGTGTGATGGTTCACGGTGTGTGATGTCACGGTGTGTGATGTCACGGTGTGTGATGTCACGGTGTGTGCGATGGTCACGGTGTGCGACGGTCACGGTGTGCGACGGTCACGGTGTGTGATGTCACGGTGTGTGACGGTTCACGGTGTGTGACGGTTCACGGTGTGTGATGGTCACGGTGTGTGATGGTCACGGTGTGTGATGTCACGGTGTGTGATGGTCACGGTGTGTGATGGTTCACGGTGTGTGACGGTTCACGGTGTGTGATGGTCACGGTGTGTGATGGTTCACGGTGTGTGATGTCACGGTGTGTGATGGTTCACGGTGTGTGATGGTTCACGGTGTGTGATGTCACGGTGTGTGATGTCACGGTGTGCGATGGTCACGGAGCGGCCTGTAAAGAGAGTCAGTTCTTTAACTTCAAACATTTAAATAGAATAAAACATCAGCTTCATTTCTTTTGATTTACTGCAACAAACTAAAATAATATTAGAGGTGAAACTGGATTAAAAACGTTTTAACTAATTAACTCAGGTTTTATAATTAATCCAAAATAATCACATTTTAAGTGCATCACAATATGTTCCATAAAAAGCAGCATTTCAGTGGATGAATGAATGAAATGTTTCATGAAGATGTTGGATCTTGTTTGAAATAGTTTTTCTGCTCAGCAGCTGGACAGTTGGATCACACGTTGCTAGCTTTAGCACATTAGCTAACCTCTGATCTTCTATCAGTGATCGTGTCTACAGTGCAGAGTGATCACTTTAGCAAAGTTAAATTAAGTTGATCAGACGATGAGTTATTGATCGTGGTCCTGAAGTCATTTGGTCAGTTTGGGCTGCAAATGCTTCTTCTTTGTTTTTATGGCAAAACTAGCTCGAAGCTAACATGAAGCTAGCATGAAGCTAGCATGAAGCTAACAGTTCTGTTGTTTATGAGGCAAACTGTGATTAAATACGTTAAAAAAATGTAACGTGTTATTTTCTTTTAATGAATTAATCATAATTAATGTGTTTAAGTCCCGCCCCTAATTTAAATAAAACAAACATGAAGGAGTGTTTAATGATTTAATCCTTAAATAGCTTCTTTAACACATGATTATTAAAAGCTCTGCTGACTCAGAGCTGCTAGTTTTATTTTACGTCATTATAACCTACACACACACACACACACACACACACACACACACACACACACAGAGCTGATCGAGCGGCTTTAACTCGTTATAAACGCGCCGCTCTGAAACTTTGTTTTCAGGCTTTTTATCAGAAAGCAGAGAAACATTCACTGATCCTTATTTTAAGGGTTTCAGTTCTCCCGTCATACAAAGATTTGATTGGCTGCCTGTGACACGGACTGCTGCTCTGTGAAGGGACTATTTTCTCATGAGCATTGATCCCTGTCCTCGTCCTCCCCGCCGCGCCCCAGCTGCTCCCTCTATATCACTTTGGTGGCACGTCGAAGGAGGGAAAGTAGTTCACGTCCATGTTCCCTGTGTGCAGCGCCGTCTCTGCAGCGCCGTGTGAAAACACGTCACAGGAAAGCTCATAAATCTTACTGAAGGCGCCAAATGTTGGAGGGCTTTTTGTCTGCAGACCTTCAGCAGGATGTAGAGCTGAGAAAGTCCTTCTGGTCTGGTCTTCCTCCACGGGGAGGGGGGGGGGGTTAACCTTGCACCTGAAGGTTTGATCTCAGTCTGTGTTTCTAACACGCGCTGCGAGGAGGTGAAACCCGCTGACGGCTCGTCTGCTTCCTCACCATCATGTCCACCTGCTGCCTGTAAGTGTTCAGTGCTTCTGTCCTGTGGAGACACTTTCTCACCTTCTGCTGAGAGGAGAAGCGTCCTGTGTCACGTCCTGTAGTCCACCTCCGCCTTAAGCATGTGTTCATTGCTGTGTTGACACTTGCCAGCAACTGTTGCTGATCTTGAGGTTAACTGGCTGACAGTTGTGTGGCAGCAGGCGGGAGACTTGAGTGTATAGAGCTTTCACACCTTCACAAAGCTCCTGAAGCTTCCACTGAGTGTCTCCTGCAGCCTCCTGTGTGTCCTTCAGAGAGACAGACCACACGCCTGATGCAGACGAGCTCGTGCTTCACGTCCACGACTTTAAACACTGACCTGAGTTTAGGTACGGACAGCCAACGCCAAAATACATCACGAGACAATAAAAGACACAAATCATCCAATCAGAGCAGCTCACTGAGTCTCTGTTTGAAATGAAAACGCCTCTTTACCCGGACGAGTTGTGACTCATAGAACAGTCTGTGTGTGTTCTGACCGATGGAGGTCGAAGACGTCGACCCGACACGTCAGATTGAATTGACTAGAGGTTGTTTTCCACGAGGAAGGAAGGGGCCGATTATCCCCGGATCTAAATATTCTCTAATGAGCAGCAGGCTGTCTGATTGGCCGGTTCGTTCAGTGTCTGCTGCCTCACTCGCCCCGACACGAGAGGAAACAAAGACCTGTCGTTATAGGATCGCGCTCTGGTTGTCGTCCGTCTGCGAGACGTGTTAAAGGTGTTTACAGGCGTCGAGTTGGTCGACTTAACGGCCTGAACTTTCTGGAACAAAGGCAGCGGGCGGCGTTAAAGAGGCTTTAAAGCCTTCCTCCACTGATGTGTCACCATTAGAATATAGTCATGACAGGAGAGCGTCTGTGCCGGGCTTCAGCGGGATCCACCCGCTAATCCTGACATCATCACAGCTCCAGGTTGTGTTTGTGGCGTGCTGTGAGCGAGGCTGTAAAGCAGCTCGCACGCCGCTCTGCAGAACAAACGTGGGCTTGAGAAAGTCTTGGTAAACGGAGAAGCTGTGATATCATTTTCATGGCTTGGTTACACGTTGCCAAGAAGCCAAAACCAACCGCAGACGTTCTTCCTAATAAACCGTGGTCACTCAGCTGTCTGCGAACGCCACCCAGCTAATCCGATTCTCAGATTCTGTTACCTTAACATGACGAAGCATCCCGCTCGCTCTGCAGAGCTCCACCGAGTGTGAACACCAGCAGCCAGCACAATCACACCTGGGTTTCACTTTTTCTCTGCGCCTGCTTGGCTTTGAGCCAGCACTTCCTGCAGGTACACGTGTGTGTGTTGCGTGTCGGTACGGCGCCGCGACGCAGAGACGGACCGAACCAGAATCTGCTGGACCATGAAACGAAACACTGTCACTATATTTCTGCTTTGTAGCTTAAAAAAAACCTCAAAGTCAGGTGATTGGAACATGAAGCAGAAATGTGTCTCCTCAAAGGAGCATGAATCACGCCGCTCTTCATCACGACCTCCCTCGAAGCTGAAGGTCGCGGAGCAGACACGGTTGTTCACGTGACACTCAGGAAGTGAAATGTGCCGGCTGCAAGACCAGCATTGCATTAAGATCAATATTTTAGCCCCTTTTTTTAACCCTCCAATTGACCCTTTGTTGGCTCTCTGATTGGTCTGCTGACCCACCAATCAGAGAGCTCCCAGTTTCGGCGTCATCACTGAGCAGAGACCAGACACGCTTCAGAGGTTGATTTCAAAACGATGAATTTAATCACTTCCAAAGTTAGTTTGCAGCGTTAAACGTCGCGTGGCGTCCTGATGTTCAGGATCGACGCGGCGGTCAAAGCTAACCGTCGCTAACAGAGGAAGCTAACCTAGCCAAAAACCTTTACTGGACGAGTGAGTAAAAAACCAGAAGCTTGTAATCCTGCTGTTTCCATCGTCAGCGTGAAGTCTGTCTCTCTTTACAAGGTCTCACGTCACACTGTTAGCTAAACTGCTACGGCTATAAATCTGGAGAATGCACTAAAGCTGCGTCTCTCTCCGGGTTTACAATCGGGGGAGCAGAGGTGTCTAAGTAACCCATAAACCCGCCCCGCTGAGTTCAGTCCCGCACGCCAACAGCTGAGGCCTGGCCAGATTGTAGCGTGTGTGCTCACCCCAAAGGCATTTAGCTTTAGCCCATCGGTTCACACACAGACGGAGCGCCACACAGAGCAGGTAACGACAGGTGTGCAACACATCCAGAAGGTCACACAAGGTCAGAAAACCTGCTTTTTATAACCTTTTATTACGAGAGCGTCAGGAGGAGTTCTAGAAGCCTCTCATGGTCGCTGTTTCCTCAGCACGTACGTTACGTTAGCATGCAGCAGGGCGTGGGCCCGTGTGACCTTGCAGTCACAGTGAAGGACGTCGCTGCTGCTCATGGCAGCTGTCAGTATTTGAACCTGTGTCTGTTTCCTGCGTCGCTCGTCGTCTGAGCGAGAGACACGCCTCTTTGACACTTCAGCTAAACGTCTCGAGCGTTGTGGATTGTCCTCGACATGGCGGCCGCCTCGCGCCCTGGGAGGAGAAAACACCGACGTGACTCACAGAGCGGAACAATGGCGTGTTTAACGGACGCAGTGCGGACAGCGAGCGCGTGATCATGTTCTTCTCAGCGTGTGAGACACGGACTCCGTCAGCGTGCGTGGCAGGAAGTGACAGCTTGATGAAGCGCGCTGATTTGTGGTGGTCTTGATATATTCAGACATGGAGCAGGGTGGGCTCATGTTGCGTTTTCACCCGTTCCTGTTTGTTTGCGGAGGTGAGCGCTCGCCGCTCTCGTTCATATCATGTAGAGGAGAAGACGTGCCACGCTGCGGCCTCATTTAGCAGCAGGTGTGTGTGTGCTACACTGATGGTCATTAATGGACACGTCTGACTCGCTCTGCCAACACAGGAAGCAGATCTGCTGAGCTGATGACATGCGGACTTGTTGTCGGCCAAATAAAGGAAAGCTGTTTTTTTTAAATGAGACAGGACGACAAATATGAAGATGAGAGGAGCTGAGCTGTCCAATCAACAAGTGTTCCTTCTGCTCAGGTTTGAGCCTCTCTCTCTCTCTCTCTCTCTCTCTCTGTCTCTCTCTCTCTGTCTCTCTGTCTCTCTCTCTCTGTCTCTCTCTCTCTCTCTCTCTCTCTCTGTCTCTCTGTCTCTGTCTCTCTGTCTCTCTCTCTCTGTCTCTCTCTCTGTCTCTCTCTCTCTCTCTCTCTCTGTCTCTCTCTCTCTCTCTCTCTCTCTCTGTCTCTCTCTCTCTGTCTCTCTCTCTCTGTCTCTCTCTCTCTCTGTCTCTCTCTCTCTCTCTCTCTCTCTCTCTCTCTCTCTCTAGCTAACTGTAATTAGCACAAACACAGAAGCAGTAGATACACATTGATCTTTCCTTCTTTTAAAGCTTTTTGCAGCCTTGTAATAACTTCCACAGTATTCAGCTCAGGAAGGCTGGATCAGATCTATGTTTAGACGTGGGGGGGGGGGGGGGTTAAACGGGTCGAGCAGGAGAGCGATAGGAAGAGTTCCTCTCATGAGACTTCATTACCACCAGTGAGAAACAGTCAAGCTGTCACCAAGCCCACTTTGTCTAATCTTTCCTGTAATCCAAACCCTCGGCTCTGTGCCGGCCTCTCTGCACCATAATACTTAATGACTTTAAAGCAGTCGTTAATCACACAGAATACAGAGCGCGCGCACACACACACACACACACACACACACACACACACACACACACACACACACACACACACACATATATTTCCAACAGTTATCAAAGCTGGAGAAATCTGTACTTGAACTCGTCTTGTTGCGGTCGCTATCATGACGGACCCAACATGTGTCGTTGCCATGGAAACACCAGATGTTACCTGCATAATGAAGCGTGAGCTGCTAGCTGAAAGCTGCCGTGCTGTTACTGTGCTGCTGGGATAAAATCACGATCTAAGTTATTAGTTTAGCAGAGAGAACCGCTCCCATGATTCCCCATCAGCCTCATCTCTTTAAACGAGACAAGGGGAGCGACTGCTGCTTCGTCTTCATGATGGTAAACTGTAAAGCAACAGACGCCGTGTGACTGAGCGGGCGCCACAGAGCGGATGGAGGTTGATATGTAGGAGAAACAAACGTGTAGGACACACGGTGCTCCAGCAGGTGTCACCGCAGGGTTCGGGTCATGCAGTTAATCGTAGCTTAGCGTCCATGGGGTGTCAGGTGTTGCTAACCTGCATGTGAAACTCATCGAAGGGCGTCAGCGAATGAGAGAGAGAAGAGCGAAGCCGAGGCGAGCGCGTCTCTTAATCAATGAGCTCGTGTTTCTGCTCCGCCCTGTGAAGAGAAGACGTGTGACCCTCCCACGTGGGGCGGGTCACTGTGGGGGGGTCTACAGACATCGAGGGGCCGAGAGCGCTGCGTGTTAGAGTGAGTCATGATCTTACATCACACTGTTACTATGGTAACGAGGTTCAGTCTTTCATCAGCAGCTGATGGGAGAACAAACGCTCGCTCCGTGACACTGACGCTCTTCTTCAGGCTCAGTGTTCATTGGACAAAGACGGTCACATGACACATGCATGCACCGCCTCAGTGTCACATGACGTGTACAGATACGGACACGCGTCGAGTGTTGGTCCATGTCACAAACTTCTACTCTGTTGTTTTTGTTTTGTTGGAACTACAGCTCAGTTCAGTCAGAGACAGGAGCCTCTCAGAGAGGGATTCAAACCAGCAACCTCCTCTCTGTCAGGAGCCTCTCAGAGAGGGATTCAAACCAGCAACCTCCTCTCTGTCAGGAGCCTCTCAGAGAGGGATTCAAACCAGCAACCTCCTCTCTGTCAGGAGCCTCTCAGAGAGGGATTCAAACCAGCAACCTCCTCTCTGTCAGGAGCCTCTCAGAGAGGGATTCAAACCAGCAACCTCCTCTCTGTCAGGAGCCTCTCAGAGAGGAGGTTGCTGGCTTGAATCCCTGTCTGTCAGGAGCCTCTCAGAGAGGAGGTTGCTGGTTTGAATCCCTGTCTGTCAGGAGCCTCTCAGAGAGGAGGTTGCTGGTTTGAATCCCTGTCTGTCAGGAGCCTCTCAGAGAGGAGGTTGCTGGCTTGAATCCCTGTCTGTCAGGAGCCTCTCAGAGAGGAGGTTGCTGGTTTGAATCCCTTTCTGTCAGGAGCCTCTCTGCATGTTCTCACAGTGCATGGTGGCTTCTCTCCGGCTTCCTCCCACAGTCCAATCACACGCTGCTTACCTGCTGACTCTACATGTCAGCTCTGTGATTGGCTGGTGTGCAGGGTGTAACCCCGCCTCTCGTCCAATGACAGCTGGGATCGGCTCCAGCGACCCCGAGTCTTTGTGATGTCATTATTTTAAAGACAGAATCTGTCAGGCTCGTTTGTGATTCCATTATTTCACCTTTACAAACAAAAATGTTCAGGCTTTTATTTTGAAATAAATAAGTAGATGAAAAGGTTAGGACAGGAAGTTAAGCACAGACACAGGAAGGGGTTTAGGAATCCAAAGGTCAAACGTGTGATGTCATCAGGCCCCGCCCAACTCAAATTTAAAATGTAATTCTGTTAACATAATCAGTGCTATCTCACCATCACATTCCACCGCCTGCTGAGCGCTGCGGCGAGGAGCCGGACGCTGGCGGTCAGTCGTGGAGCCCAGTGCAGCTGTTGAAATGCTCGAGCGATGCCAAAGTAGCAGGTGGCGAAGACGGGGAGGAGTTTCCTTTATAGAAAGCAGCCTGCAGAGACAGAGTGGGAGGAGTTTAATTTATAGAAAGCAGCCTGCAGAGACAGAGTGGGAGGAGTTTAATTTATAGAAAGCAGCCTGCAGAGACAGAGTGGGAGGAGTTTAATTTATAGAAAGCAGCCTGCAGAGACAAAGTGGGAGGAGTTTAGTTTATAGAAAGCAGCCTGCAGAGACAGAGTGGGAGGAGTTTAGTTTATAGAAAGCAGCCTGCAGAGACAAAGTGGGAGGAGTTTAATTTATAGAAAGCAGCCTGCAGAGACAGAGTGGGAGGAGTTTAATTTATAGAAAGCAGCCTGCAGAGACAAAGTGGGAGGAGTTTAATTTATAGAAAGCAGCATGCAGAGACAAAGTGGGAGGAGTTTAATTTATAGAAAGCAGCCTGCAGAGACAAAGTGGGAGGAGTTTAATTTATAGAAAGCAGCCCGCAGAGACAAAGTGGGAGGAGTTTAATTAAAGCAGCCTGCAGAGACAGAGTGGGAGGAGTTTAATTAAAGCAGCCTGCAGAGACAGAGTGGGAGGAGTTTAATTAAAGCAGCCTGCAGAGACAGAGTGGGAGGAGTTTAGTTTATAGAAAGCAGCCTGCAGAGACAGAGTGGGAGGAGTTTAGTTTATTGAAAGCAGCCTGCAGAGACAAAGTGGGAGGAGTTTAATTTATAGAAAGCAGCCCGCAGAGACAGAGTGGGAGGAGTTTAGTTTATAGAAAGCAGCCCGCAGAGACAGAGTGGGAGGAGTTTAGTTTATAGAAAGCAGCCTGCAGAGACAGACGGAGGGATCAATGATCATCTTTGGTTTTTAGATCAACGAGCGAGAAGCTGCAGGAAGAGATCCTGTCAGATTACAGATTTAAGACTCTTTGTAACTATTTTATATTTTTATTTCATTAACTTTGTGCTCTGTGTTCAGCAGAGATTCAGAAAAAAAACACGTCACACGCCAGACCAGGAGATTAGAAGAGGACGCCACGCTCTCGTCTGTGCACGGAGCGGTGACGTGGAAACATCCAGAAATGACGGGGTCGTTACTTTAAGTGTGTCCTTCAGGTGTTATCAGGAGCACGCTTCATGCTGTTCACGCCACCGCCGCTCTTTTCCAAATGGACGATATTCCCCGTCCTGTCTCTGACGGCTCGTCCTGCAGAGTGCTGATCAGCTGATTCCTTCCCACAGATGATCAACTGAGAACTATCCCATAAGACGTCCAATCCCAGCGTGTCATTTCTGTCTCGTTGGACACGCTGGCCTCGTCTCCTCGCCGCTCCATTAAATGCTTATTTGACATTTCGTTTCCACATCTTACGGTCGTAATGACTTCAAGCTATCACCATTACAAGTGAGGAGTATCATTTCACCAGTGTGTATTATGGATCCACAGAAATCCCTCAATGCTCATTACTCCATTACTCCATAGCCAACCCATTCTGTCCACTGGCTTCCAGGGGAATGTCTCTCGTCCCCTGAGTCTCTCCCTCTGCGCTCTGTGTGTCCCACGTCTCTGCACAGCAGCTGCTGGACGACTCGCTTTCTTGCTTTCATTGTTTAAGTTGTGCTAATTGCTATTTGAGCAGCCTGTGATAGCGGCAGCTTCCTGGACATGAGACATGTGGAGACATATGGCAGGAGCGCCCACCCTGTCGCTGAGGGGCTTCACTGCCCCCCCCAATGCCCCCCTCAATGCCCCCCTCAATGCCCCCCCCAATGCCCCCCTCAATACCCCCCTCAATACCCCCCTCAATGCCCCCCTCAATACCCCCCTCAATGCCCCCCTCAATACCCCCCTCAATACCCCCCTCAATACCCACCCCCAATGCCCCCCCCAATACCCCCCTCAATACCCACCCCCAATGCCCCCCCCAATGCCCCCCTCAATACCCCCTTCAATGCCCGCCTCATTGTCTGTTTACAATGCAAGAAGTCGAGCTGCGTGTTGATTGGCCATCATGGTTACAATCTAAACATTTCTGACTGCCAGGATTTTTTTTGAAAGCAGGAAGCTCGGGTTGGGAAAGTCTGATCCCTGAAGCCTGCACGCCGGGGATCAGACGGCCCTCGCTGGATCAGCCATGTTTTGAAGCGTGTGCGGCGCTTCACCTCCACATTGTTGTATTCAATTTAAAAAACTTTATTTGTCCCCGGGGGGCAAGTCAAAGGTACACAGAGCAGCTCTGTTCTCCTCAGGTGACTTTCATTGACCAGCTGTCACAGTAATGATGCATGCAACACTTAGCAGGGTACACAGAGTCAGGTGGGGCCCCGTGGGGCCCCGCAGGGAGGTTTCCCACTGTCATTGCACATTTTTGGAGGATGATGTGGTTTGAAGTTTGTGAGCCCTCAGGGGCCCCTTACTGGTCTGGGGCCCCTTACTGGTCTGGGGCCCCAGACAGTTGCCTACCTTGCCTGTTGACAAGCAGCACGTCTGGTTTGGAGGCGGGGCGTGACCACCTGATTTTCCGTCACGTGTTTGATGTAAAAGGAGAAATGTGTGACGCTCTCACGGGGCCGACATGTCAGAGGAGCCATGTTACACAGTGCTGGTCCTGGTCCTGGTGCTGGTCCTGGTGCTGGTCTTTACATTGTGAGCTAAACCACAGACTTTCATTCAGCTTACAGCGAGACGACCAGCTCAGCACGCCGCACACTTAGCGATTCTTCACCGACACCCGGAGTCAGCCTGTCCTCGTCAGTCGGACACGCTGCATCAACACTCAGGTCTCCCCATGACTGTCATGATTTCTAATCTGGACAGTCCCCGTAGTCCTCCGAGCGAGGGGGACCGTTCGTCCTGGACCGATGAGGACATGACAGGTGTTTGTGGGGACTTTGGACAGGAGGCTTGAAAACAGGGCGGTCCTGGTCCAATCAGGACTTTTGGTGTCTGTGAGCAGACAGAGGAGATCAGTCCTGACACCGCTCACAGCGACAACCATCAGCAAATCAGCTGATCGCCCTGCAGGGCCCCGCTGAAGAGGATTCAGGACTTTCTGTAGAGTGAAGTTCAGTCGTGTTCGACTCTTTTGAATTAGCTTTTAAACCGTCAGTCACTTGTTATTAAATCCAGTTCTCGCAGTGAGAGATGGCAGGACGGCGCTCAAAGAGCTGCAGTCACTTCAGCAAGGTGAGGGGGAGGAGCTGAGCCGCCATTGGCTGGGAAGTCAGAGGGTGGGACAATGCAGCGGGGTGTCGATGGGTATTTGACTGCATGACAGCAGTGACAGCTGGGAGAATGCATGGCTGGCCTGGGACAGAGATGGAGGAGGATCTGAGTGAGGTAAGAGTGGAGAGAAACGAGATGCAGGAGGGGCGGCGGGAATCATCACTACGTCACCGTATACACTAATATAGCTCCCATGTTGCTGAGCGCTGCTGGGGAAGACTCTCCCCTGCTGATCACCAGCACAGACCAGCCTCGCTGTGGGACATGTCCTCTGTCCTCTTGTCCATGATTGGAGCTGTTCAGACGAACACTCACTTTAATCTGCTCAAATATGTGAGAGAGGAAGAAACGTCCCGTCCACACCAGCATGGCAGCTATAAATAACTGTTTCTGAGCAGCAGGAAAAATGGCTGGTCAGGCTAAGTTGTCAAAGCCAACACGACCCCCCCCCCCCCCCCCCCCCCCCCCCCCCCATTTGACTCTGAGTCTTGATTAACTGCTGCCCTGCTATACATCTGCTGTGGATGATTCCCCAGTTCTCCCTCCGGTTTGTTGACTATCTGAAGGATTACA
>NC_136692.1:31107378-31127378 GCF_947650265.1 Symphodus melops | reverse complement strand
TTTTATATAAAATATAAAAAATGATTTTCATCATGTAACGTTCTCTCATATTTGTCATTTTGTTTGGCACTTCCGGGCCCCCGTAGTGAACATCACCTCTTTAGATTGTTGATGCAGGCGTGTTCGTGTCACACTGATAACCTTCAACACGTTTAAACTGTTCCCATTAATTCAGACCAATCACAATCATTTGTATTTTGAAGGGCATGTTTAAAGCAGACATGGGAGAAAGTCATTTACAAGTCACAAGCAGGTCTCAAGTCACCGCGCTGACAATCAGGTCAAAGACAGGTCGTGTCCTGGTTTTAATATTTAAATATTACTAACAAGTTATTCTGCATTCCTCCTTCATTACAGATCAACACTTTGATTTTTAATGTTTTATTGTGTTCAGCTGAGAGTCCTTTACCTGTTTGAATTCAAGCTTTCATGCTTTTATTTTGAAAAGGTTGTCGCGTTGTCACACGTTGTCTTCACACGCTGGCGCTGTTCCATCTCTCTGACGACCCGTACGCGTCCTCGCACTCTGAATCCATCCTTCTATTCATTGCATCACATCTGGAGGGTTGATCGTTCTTCTTTCACTCCTTGAAAACAGAACACACACACACACACACACACACACACACACACACACACTCACACTCACACTCACACTCACACTCACACTCACACACACACACTCACACTCACACTCACACTCACACACACTCACACACACACACACACACACTCACACACACACACACACACACACACGCACACACACACACACACTCACACACACACTTCAGGGATGGATGTGAAAAAACAAAGAGCGTCATCTTTTTCTCATGTTTCAGAGTCAGAGCAGACTCGACATGAGAGCGTTTTTTTTGTCTTCTTGTAGAGACAGGAAGGAGGAGAGAGTCAGAATCCATGGACAGAGAGAGAGAGAGAGCGAGAGAGAGAGAGCGAGCAGGGAATGACACGAGGGAAAGGGATTTGAACTCAACAACCAGGAGGCGAGCAGCGGCCCTGACATCTTAATTCTTCTCAAACTTTGAGTCAGAGTTCAGAGAGCTTCACTCGTTGAACCTCGTCCCTTTCATTCCTTTCGATTTGACGCCTCCATATCTTATCTTCATCATGACAGAGGTCTGAAGTGTTCAGCATACTGTGCCAGCCGCCCGAGACTCCATATTAGTCGATGAAGGACACGGCGTGTTGGGATGGCAGAGGGCGACTCTGGTATTTATAGCTCTGAGTCATGAGCTGGACGGTGTCAGTGAATCTCTCCATCAGCAAGCTTGCACACTTAAAGAGAGTACATGGTCAACTGGAAAACAGCCGACCGCCCAGAGTGTATCCGCTGGGATGAGAACTTCCACATCGCTGGTGTCGCTCCGATTGATCGGGCTGATTCTGAAACAAACTGTTTGCCTATCATCAGACGCAGGACTTAAAGGGGACGTATTCTCCCTCTTCTCAAACAGCGCCCCCCTGTGGTCTGAATGAAACATCTGTGTTTCTGAGCTTTGGTCCAAATATAACATGAATGAATGTAGAAACCAGCTCTCTCTGAACGCTCCGTTTGTGTGTGTGTGTGTCTCTTTAAATGCAACAAGCCCCGCCCCCTGAGTTTTCCCAGCAGACATCACTCCTCTATAGAGAGAATAAAAATGGCGGACCTGCTAAAACGTTTAGCTCTAGTCTGGAGATGGAGTTCATGGGAGGAGACACCAGAGGAGGGGAGGGGATTTGTTTACCAGAATCCCACTGTGACATCACAAGGGGAGCACATTAGAAACAGAGCATTTCTCTCTGTGTTGTCAGATTTCTGCAGAGCACAAACAAAAAACTGGATGGATTTCTTTCACATGTCTATAGACTCTCAAATAAACATTAAAAACACTGTAACAGGGATTTTACATAACATGTCCCCTTTAAAGACAAATGTTTCTACAAGCTAATGGTCCTACTTTCAGTTTTAAATCAATAGTTTTTCAATAAAAAAAACTATTGCACACTGTCCGTGCACACTGTCCAACTCATGATGGACTTAGCAGCCAATAGATGTAAGTTAGGCAGCGTTCAAGAGTTTTTAAGTCCTAAAAACAGAGAGGGGACAAAGTCAAAGTCCCAATCCCACGAGATTCTGAGCACGTCGATTTATTCTCAGTGTCGAACTCCGTGATTCCGTCAGTGTTTTACACACACAGTCCAAGTCCATTTGCAAGTCTTTCATGATTTCGTCAAGTCGAGTCCAAAGTCATCAAATCCGTTACTTAAGTCTGACTGGAGTCCAAGTCATGTGACTCAAGTCCAAGTCATGTGACTGGAGTCCAAGTCATGTGACGGGAGTCCAAGTCATGTGACGGGAGTCCAAGTCATGTGACTCAAGTCCAAGTCATGTGACCAGAGTCCAAGTTATGTGACTCAAGTCCAAGTCATGTGACCAGAGTCCAAGTTATGTGACTCAAGTCCAAGTCATGTGACCAGAGTCCAAGTTATGTGACTCAAGTCCAAGTCATGTGACTCAAGTCCAAGTCATGTGACGGGAGTCCAAGTCATGTGGCTCGAGTCCAAGTCATGTGACGGGAGTCCAAGTCATGTGACTCAAGTCCAAGTCATGTGGCTCGAGTCCAAGTCATGTGACTGGAGTCCACACCTCTGCCTAAAAGATTCAAGCTAAGAAGATTTATGTCCTCCAGTTGTGTCACTTACATAAAGGTCCCGCCCCCCCAGTCTGGACACGCCCCTGGTGAAAGTCCAATGAACAAACAAACAGGAATGCATGAAGTCTCGGTCGTGACAGTAATGAGAACTTTGAGGCGTGGTCAATAAAAGTTGGTCCCGGTTATATCCCAGGGCTCTGCATGACGGGCCGGAGGTTTAGAGCGGGACACTTTACAGCTCAGCAGGAGAATGAGTAATGATGGAGATATGATGACTTTATGATGTGACTGTGTAATCGCAAGACCACATCACAACCGTACAAGCCCCCCAAAGACAGAGCAGGAGGTGATAATCCGCAGCAGGATCCAGTTGCATAAATCCATATTTGAAAATGGATTTTAAACGATTTGATACTTGAGAGATTAAAACCATGCAAACATGATCACATTCATAAAACTTCTAGTGTGTCAAACCCTCATGTACGACAAATCTCTGTGTCCAACAATTTGGTGTTTCAGCACATCTAATGTGTCTGGTCCGTCACCTCTCAGCGTGGGTAAATAAGGCCACGTCAGGCGCTTAACATAGACGATGTGTGATACGCAGTCGGCTAAGTTTAGACTGCATGTGAGGGCGTTCAAACAGGGTCACTGCAGGGCGCTGCCGTCCACTTCTAAGTGGTCCATTTACAGGACGGCGTCTCAGTTCAACCGTCTCTATGCAAAGAACTCACGTCTTTTCTTTTTTACAAAATTTAACAAAGTGTAGAGACGCTGGGAAGGTCTGAAGATGTTTGTCATATCATATCCTGACACGAGCGTGTGCATCTCTTAAATTAGTCATTCTGAAGTGTGGGGCTTTTATTTTGAAGGCGGACAAACTGAAGCGTGGTGCTTTTATTTTGAAGGCGGACAAACTGAAGCGTGGTGCTTTGTATTGACGAGCTGTTGACTCAACACTCAGAGGCTCAAAGGTTCAAAGGTCACGATGTGGACATCGTTAATGCGCCGTTATCTCTCCCGTTTGTAAATCAAGCTAACGAGTCTTATGACCATCGTTATCCAATCAGCCTATCAGGTCGAAGCCTGAGCTTCCTGTGGCTGCATCAAGCGAGACACAAACATGAGCGCTAACCTTAAAATCTTTGATCCTCAAATATCTTGCATGTTTTAGTCGGGTGAGGAAAGCGGCGGCGCCGCCTCCTTCCTCCATCCTCGTGGCGTCGACACTGAGTGGCTCGTAGGTGGTCAGGACCCTCCAATGGGAGACGATAGAATCCAGCTGATTTGATCGATGATGCTTGTTTGTGTCACATGCTGTTAGGACAGGAAGTAAGAATAAAACAAACAGCTTAAAGATTGGCTCCTCCCATTTTCACGTCACTTCTGTGTACACCGTTTCAGCTTTCGTTGAATGTCTTTGAGATTCCTGATCTTTGTGTGTTTTCTGTTTTGCAGCGTCTGTGCCGACAGTGCAGATAAGAAGGGCCTCCAGGTTGGCGTTCAGCTGCCCGGCGGCGGGCAGCCCGGGCCTCAGCAGCAGAACCAGCAGCTCTTCCTGAGCCCTGCTAGCCTCCAGCTGGCTCAGCTGCAGGCCCAGCTCACACTCCACCGCCTTAAACTGGCTCAGGGGGGCGCTACAGCCACTGCAGCCAGCGCTCTGAATCAGGTGCTTTCCAATGTCGCCATGTCCCACCCCCTGTTCAACCAGCTCCGGGCCTCCACGTTGGTTGGAAACCCTCAGGGGGGGCTGCCCGCCGGGATGCTGGGTTTCCCATCGTCAAATTCCCAATTAGGGGCCTTGGTGGGCGGGGGATTAAATCCAAACCCTGCAAATGTAAGACTAAACCATTCTGCAGCAGGGGCCCAACAGGGCGTGGAGTACGGTAAAACCTCAGGGTCATCTTACCCGTCTGATACGGACCGCCGTCTACACTTCAACACGTCTGCAGCGTCCTGTGACGGACAGTACTCCGTGAAAAACATGAACAGCGCCGGCTTCCAGAACGATTTCTACGGTCAGGACATGCCGAGGCAACACGCTGCGTTCAGTGTCCCTGAACACAACATGAACCCTTACGACCCCTCCGGGCACAAGGACCAATGGAAAGGCCCCGCGACCCTGAGTCACTGCGGAAAGGTGGACAACGTGTGGACAGCAGCTGGGCCGCCCATCCGGTCCAGAACTGAACTCTATAACCCAGAGGAGCCGACCCCTGACCCCAAGTTCACTCACACTGGAGGGGTTTCCTGTTTCAGCTCAAGTAGCAGCCAGGGCTTTGGAGGATACCAGCCCGTGCACGGGGGCGAGGAAACGCCACCTTCAGGTACCAGGACGCTTCAGCCTTACCAAGTGAATGACTTCCACGCCGTCACGCCGACTCAACTACCGCACCAGTGTAGCATCTGTGACAAGAAGGTCTACAACCTGAAGGTGAGTGATCCCAGCGTGTGTGTTCATGAATCAGTCTGTGGGACGCTTTACCACCTCGAGACACGAATCAGTCTGTGGGACACTTGACCACCTCGAGACACGAATCAGTCTGTGGGACACTTGACCACCTCGAGACACGAATCAGTCTGTGGACGCTTTACCACCTCGAGACACGAATCAGTCTGTGGACTCTTTACCACCTCGAGACACGAATCAGTCTGTGGGACGCTTGACCACCTCGAGACACGAATCAGTCTGTGGACGCTTTAACACCTCGAGACACGAATCAGTCTGTGGGACACTTTACCACCTCGAGACACGAATCAGTCTGTGGACTCTTTACCACCTCGAGACACGAATCAGTCTGTGGGACACTTTACCACCTCGAGACACGAATCAGTCTGTGGGACGCTTTACCACCTCGAGACACGAATCAGTCTGTGGACGCTTTACCACCTCGAGACACGAATCAGTCTGTGGACTCTTTACCACCTCGAGACACGAATCAGTCTGTGGACGCTTTACCACCTCGAGACACGAATCAGTCTGTGGACTCTTTACCACCTCGAGACACGAATCAGTCTGTGGGACACTTTACCACCTCGAGACACGAATCAGTCTGTGGACGCTTTACCACCTCGAGACACGAATCAGTCTGTGGACGCTTTACCACCTAGAGACACGAATCAGTCTGTGGACGCTTTACCACCTCGAGACACGAATCAGTCTGTGGACGCTTTAACACCTCGAGACACGAATCAGTCTGTGGGACACTTTACCACCTCGAGACACGAATCAGTCTGTGGACTCTTTAACACCTCGAGACACGAATCAGTCTGTGGACACTCGAGACACGAATCAGTCTGTGGGACGCTTTACCACCTCGAGACACGAATCAGTCTGTGGACTCTTTACCACCTCGAGACACGAATCAGTCTGTGGACTCTTTACCACCTCGAGACACGAATCAGTCTGTGGACTCTTTACCACCTCGAGACACGAATCAGTCTGTGGGACGCTTTACCACCTCGAGACACGAATCAGTCTGTGGGACGCTTTACCACCTCGAGACGCGAATCAGTCTGTGGACTCTTTACCACCTCGAGACACGAATCAGTCTGTGGACACTCGAGACACGAATCAGTCTGTGGGACGCTTTACCACCTCGAGACACGAATCAGTCTGTGGGACGCTTTACCACCTCGAGACACGAATCAGTCTGTGGGACTCTTTACCACCTCGAGACACGAATCAGTCTGTGGACTCTTTACCACCTCGAGACACGAATCAGTCTGTGGACACTCGAGACACGAATCAGTCTGTGGGACGCTTTACCACCTCGAGACACGAATCAGTCTGTGGGACACTTTACCACCTCGAGACACGAATCAGTCTGTGGACACTTTACCACCTCGAGACACGAATCAGTCTGTGGGACACTTTACCACCTCGAGACACGAATCAGTCTGTGGACTCTTTACCACCTCGAGACACGAATCAGTCTGTGGGACACTTTACCACCTCGAGACACGAATCAGTCTGTGGGACGCTTTACCACCTCGAGACACGAATCAGTCTGTGGACTCTTTACCACCTCGAGACACGAATCAGTCTGTGGGACGCTTTACCACCTCGAGACACGAATCAGTCTGTGGGACGCTTTACCACCTCGAGACACGAATCAGTCTGTGGACTCTTTACCACCTCGAGACACGAATCAGTCTGTGGACACTCGAGACACGAATCAGTCTGTGGGACGCTTTACCACCTCGAGACACAAATCAGTCTGTGGGACGCTTTACCACCTCGAGACACGAATCAGTCTGTGGGACTCTTTACCACCTCGAGACACGAATCAGTCTGTGGACGCTTTACCACCTCGAGACACGAATCAGTCTGTGGGACACTTGACCACCTCGAGACACGAATCAGTCTGTGGACTCTTTACCACCTCGAGACACGAATCAGTCTGTGGACACTCGAGACACGAATCAGTCTGTGGGACGCTTTACCACCTCGAGACACGAATCAGTCTGTGGGACACTTTACCACCTCGAGACACGAATCAGTCTGTGGGACACTTTACCACCTCGAGACACGAATCAGTCTGTGGGACACTTTACCACCTCGAGACACGAATCAGTCTGTGGACACTTTACCACCTCGAGACACGAATCAGTCTGTGGGACACTTTACCACCTCGAGACACAAATCAGTCTGTGGGACACTTTACCACCTCGAGACACGAATCAGTCTGTGGACACTTTACCACCTCGAGACACGAATCAGTCTGTGGGACACTTTACCACCTCGAGACACGAATCAGTCTGTGGACTCTTTACCACCTCGAGACACGAATCAGTCTGTGGACTCTTTACCACCTCGAGACACGAATCAGTCTGTGGACTCTTTACCACCTCGAGACACGAATCAGTCTGTGGGACTCTTTACCACCTCGAGACACGAATCAGTCTGTGGACTCTTTACCACCTCGAGACACGAATCAGTCTGTGGACTCTTTACCACCTCGAGACACGAATCAGTCTGTGGGACACTTTACCACCTCGAGACACGAATCAGTCTGTGGACTCTTTACCACCTCGAGACACGAATCAGTCTGTGGACACTCGAGACACGAATCAGTCTGTGGGACGCTTTACCACCTCGAGACACGAATCAGTCTGTGGACTCTTTACCACCTCGAGACACGAATCAGTCTGTGGGACACTTTACCACCTCGAGACACGAATCAGTCTGTGGGACTCTTTACCACCTCGAGACACGAATCAGTCTGTGGACACTTTACCACCTCGAGACACGAATCAGTCTGTGGACTCTTTACCACCTCGAGACACGAATCAGTCTGTGGACACTTTACCACCTCGAGACACGAATCAGTCTGTGGACACTTTACCACCTCGAGACACGAATCAGTCTGTGGGACACTTTACCACCTCGAGACACGAATCAGTCTGTGGGACACTTTACCACCTCGAGACACGAATCAGTCTGTGGGACACTTTACCACCTCGAGACACGAGTCCTGACAGAGTTTTTACTCTTCCGCTTCACTTTGTCCACCTTCAAAAAACGATTTAAAAAATATATTAATATATTATTATCTTGTCTGATAAAATGATCAGCTGTGATGCTCGTCTGTGATTGGTTCAGCAGGACATACTGCTTTCTAAATCAGCCTGTCATCAGTGGCAGTGAGGACACGGTGTCAGACATCCTGCTGGACATGGAGCTCGATCTGAATGTCCCATGTGTTTGTTTACAGGACTGGGACCAGCACGTGAAGGGCAAACTGCACCTGCAGAACCGAACGCTGTACACGAGCGACAGGTGAGCGAACACACCTTTTTAAAGGATTTTTTTAAACTCTAGTTGTTCATGTTTGAGAACAGGACTCGAGCGTTGGAACTCTTTATTTGTCTTTTCCTCGCTCTATATTCAGCCGTCTTAATGTCCCATGAATCTGAGCTCTGTCACCAGATATGAGCGAGTGAGCGAGGCAGCTATAATCAGCCTGCTGTGATTGTTGCAGCTCCGCAGTCGTCTCCGCTGGAGCTGTCCACTACTCCCACGGCGGGCTGAGCACCGGCGGCACAAACTCCATGGTCTACTCCGCGGCGAGTCAAGGTAGGATCACGGCTGTGACCCTGAGTGCTGTTTGTCTGAGCGTGGGAATGTGTTCACACACAGAGTTATAAATGGAAGGAGAGCGTCATAGTGTTTCTGCTCTCCAACTGAAGCGTCTCTCAGTCAGCTGGTTTAAAAGCCCACGAATAAAGACATCAACGGACTGTGAGCGGACGCTGCGTGGACGCCGCGTGGACGCTGAGCGGGTCGTGTTGGAGGATTCTAACAGTCGCTGCAGTTTATCAAAGTAAACAGGTTCTTCTTCTGTGCACTGAGGAGCGTGCAGCAGCAGCTGCTCATCTCTGACTCCGTCTTTATCCCTGCAGGCTCCTCGTCGAATCAAACACACACCCGAGCTTCTGCTCTTTGACCTGTTCTCCTGCACACTGAGCAGCGTTTAGTATGACAGACTAGATCCCAAACATCATGCTGGAGTCTCTTTTATTATCCCTGACACACGTCAGGAGCCCATTATTAACCTTATCTTAAATGTAACTGTTTTTAAATCCACATGATTTTGATCTACTTTCTCTTCCTGGTTCAAACGGCAGGTTTGTCCCTGCTCTGTTTTTGATCAGGCTCGAGAGAAAAGGAAGGAAGCCTGCTCGTTGTCCTTAAAGAGAGAATGAAGTGAAAACTGATCGCTGGTCAGATCAGCTGCACGCCGTACGCCCCCTTTATTCACTTATGAGTCCTCTCTGAACAACTCAAAGTTTCTTTATCTTCCGTTGTGTTAAACAGGAAGTATCGTCATCCTAGGAATAAATGTGTTTAGTGATCTTGTCCTGAAACATAAAGTGGAGCAGAAAGCTTCTCATGTCCATGAATTATTCCACATGTTTATTATAACTTCCTGGCCTCCACACATGAAGTCTGACATCCAGTCACTTTTTTAACTTTCTTCATGAAGGCAGCAGATGTAACTCTTTCTCACACTCGGCTGAGTCTTAAATTGTTTCCGCAGATGTGTCAGGAGCCAATGCATCATACTTACCAGCTGCAGCCATGAAGACTTTTCCCCTGACGGACGCAGGATTCTCCTCACAGCAGCAGCCCGAGTCAAAGGTCAGACCAATGTTTGGGTTCCTCTCAGGACTTGTTTTGGTTTAGTCTTTGCACTCAGCATCGATCTTTTTTTATTTGACAGGATGGACAGAAAAAACTCTCTTATGACCCAACGTTCAACTTTTACTCACCTGCATAGACGCCAAAAGGTTTTAACCACAGACTGTAAATATGAGAGGACGAAGCCTGAGCGTCGTCCCCCGTGTGTCCCTGCAGGGGGCACTGGAGTCCCCCGTGTGTTCCTGCAGGGGGCGCTGGAGTCCCCCGTGTGTTCCTGCAGGGGGCGCTGGAGTCCCCCGTCTGTTCCTGCAGGGGGCGCTGGAGTCCCCCGTGTGTCCCTGCAGGGGACTCCAGCGCCCCCTGCAGGGACACACGGGGGACTCCAGCGCCCCCTGCAGGGACACACGGGGGACGACACTTTGGCTTCGTCCTCTCATATTTACAGTCTGTGGTTGTGAACAGATGCAGATCCTCTTGTTGACTGCTGATCAGGTCCAACAGGAAGCTTGTCTGGGCTTGAAAACATGATTCCATGAAAATGGATGAATTAGGAAACACGTTTTCCAGGCTTTATTTCCTTCCTCTTAATCAATGACTTCTTTAGTGTCCTGTTCTTGCTGCTGCTTTCTGTTTTATCAAACGCTGCTTTGCAAACATGGATGGTAAAATCGTGCTGTCATGATGGATGATCATATTAATAATAATAATAAAAGAAGAGTGAGACATGTGACACATGTTCTGATGTGTGGGGACATAATGAGCCTAATGAAGCTGCATGAGATCCCGTGTGGAGGCTGACGCTGGTCTCTGGGTCTGAATCACAGCAGCTGTTTGTGGGCATCAGTGTGTCAGGCCTGTTGAAACGCACAGTGAGCCCGATGAGTGATCTGAAAATTATCCCCACTAAACCTGAGGAAAGACTCCTCTGGTGCCCGGCACGCAGCTTTCAACAGTCGGCCCACAGTGATGGAGCTGACACACACACACACGGTGTGCACTCCGACCTCGGAGCGACGCTCCCACTGGAACAAAAGGAACTATAATAAATGAAGATGATATGTTCTGTAAAATGAACCAATCAGGAGTCTTACGTCTCGCTGAAAACGCACCGAACTTGGCGTGCGTGTCAGATTTGGCGCCCAGCTGCACAGCTGTCTTAAAGAGACAGTCTCTCACTTTAATATTTCATTAACAGATATGAAGATGAATTACGACGGCTGTGGTTCAGAGAGTCTGTCTCCTCTCGACCGACAGGGAGGGAAGGGCAGAGGTTCGATCCCCAGCTCCTGCAGACACACGTCCGATCAATCCTTGGGCAAGGCACTTAACCCCAAGTTGCTCCCACTGCTTCTTCTACTGATGGACTCTTTACTCTGCAGCAGCCTCTACCATCAGTGTGTGAATGTGTATGAATGGATGAGTTCATACTGATGGACTCTTTACTCTGCAGCAGCCTCTACCATCAGTGTGTGAATGTGTATGAATGGATGAGTTCATACTGATGGACTCTTTACTCTGCTGCAGCCTCTACCATCTTTACACATGATATTTGAGTAAACTTGACCTTGACTTTCTTGTTTGGTTTTCTATATTGTGTGTGTGTGTGTGTGTGTGTGTGTGTGTGTGTGTGTGTGTTGTGTTTAGTGCGCCTCATTGCCCTCGCTGTGTTTGAGTGCTGTCATGTGATCAGTCCACTTTTATTTGAACCTGATGACAAAAGGTTTCACAGTCTAATTTAAAAATGTCCCCGCGTCCTTTCAGACTCTGTAGGTCTCCTCTCGTCCACAGTCAATAAGTCGTCATCGTGGCGTTTACATGTTTGGATACGTGTGTGTGTGAACATGGAACACACAGACGCTTTCCTCTGAAGGGACAGTGTTTCTGTCAAAGGAACAATCCTCCTCTTCCTCTTTGTCCTTCCTGTCTTTAACCCGAGCCTGGACTGCTTCTTTGGTTATGGACAAAGGGGCGTGGCTTATTGTTGGGAACATATTTGATGGGCTTCATGTTCTAATGTTAGTTGCTGTAAACACACACCTGTCGAAGCAGAACAGGTGGAGTTAAAGCTCCTTCCTTTGTGTGTGTGTGTGTGTGTGTGTGTGTGTGTGTGTGTGTGTGTGTGTGTGTGTGTGTGTGTGTGTGTGTGTGTGTGTGTGTGTGTGTGTGTGTGTGTGTGTGTGTGTGTGAGTGTGTGTGTGTGTGTGTGTGAGTGTGTGAGCATGAGAGGCTGCTCACACGACATTTGAACAAAGATGTTGAGTCACTTCATTGTCAGTGATCAGAAGTCGTACGGCGGCAGCAGCAGCAGCAGCAGCAGCAGCAGCAGTGTGGATTCAGAAGCTTCAGCTAACACAGTAGCTTCTTACAATAACAGAACTCAAAGAGATAAACACAGGATTACAGCTAACTGCTGTCGGCAGCGCAGACCTTCAGACCCCCATGTCACACGCCCAGGCGGCGGTGTCCAGTTTCAGGCTGCGAGCGTCTGGTAAAGTGATCTGAGGGATGGGCCGGTGAGCGCTCAGTGTCGGAACGTGGAGAGAAACTGTGAAACCAAACGGATCATCTCCCTGGATCCTCCGACGAGGGTCAGACTCTTCTCAGACGAGAGGACATGTCCTCTGCAGGGACGTGACGTCTCTGCAAACAGCAAAGCAGTGCGTGCCAGTTATTGTCCTTCACAACATTTGGCCCGTGGTCCTGAGGGTGTGAAGAGCACATGGCTGCACACAGCGTGTCAGAGGCGTGACCCCTTCAGACCGCGTCGTCACATCACCTGATCATTTACATATAAGCGTGCACACACACACACACACACACACACACACACACACACACACGTGCACAAACTGGATCCGACAGGACGTGCACTGATGGACAGATGTCAGAGTGAGCGGGCTGCACGCTGCTCCTCTGAGCTGGGCGGGGGGGTTCATGTCTTGCTCAACGGCTCGCACCTCTCCAATTTCCAGATTTGGCGTGCACCGGGGTTTGAACCGCTTCCCAAATCAACCGCCGCGCCCATGAGCAGTGAGGGTGGCGTGCAGGCGCTCAAACAGACGAGCGCTCGTACTCGCAGTCTGCCGTGCAGTTCACACACTTCCCCTGGAGCAGACCAGTTTTACTTCCTGTTTCTTGTCTCCCTCTCACTTTGTTCCTCCTTAAGGTGTAAAAATCCCCATTCCACTTCAAACCAGGAGATTATCATCACTTCCTGTTTAAAGCAGACTGAGCTGAAGTCCGTCCCTCCGTCTTTCCAAAGTCCTGTCTGCAGATTCAAACCTGTGAGACGGCTGTGGTGTGTGCAGCCTCCTCGGGTGCAGCCAATGACACGGCATAACTCTGCGCTCTAATTTGCGGTTAACAGAACCAGCTACTGTTCCCGGCCTGAGCCAACCCTGACAGTGATATCGATGCTGCGGTCGACTGTCTGCGCTCACAGACTGCGAGCACGTCCTGCAGATCAGGAACAAGCGAGCGCACACTCTGGCTCTCTTTAATATCATGAGGACATAAACAGCCTATTCTGGGATCTGTTTATTGAGACCAACCTGCACTGGACTCGTGAGTTCTGATGGCCCGGCGCTGGCACGGAGCAGTTCATAAAATTATCACTCCTACATCAGGAGCTGTTGATGTCAGGGAGCTGCAGGCCGGAGAGAAGGAAGACGTGACAAAGACGTTGAAGAATAAAGGCCATCGCACCCCGAGAGACTGGACACCGTTCAAAAGTAACTAGGACTCCGCGTTCTGTCAAGCAGGTTCGCACTCTGACTTTCGTTGGTCGTATCTTTCGGACCGAGCTGGATTTTCTGCATCAGGCTCAGTGTGCAAAGTGTCTGCACCTTGTTTTCTTTCTTTCGGATTCATGGACTCAGTGTGCCTTTAATGTCTCTGAGTGTCTCCCTGTATTTATTTTGTCCCTTCAGGCTCCACCTAGATAGTGGCGGAGAGAATCACTCCCATGATTTCCCGCCAGCCTCAACGTCATCTATTGTTATTGTTGTATTGATCGAGAGCCCCCTGGTGGCTGAATCTATGTAGTGTGGTTTTAAAAAAGGGGTTAATCCTGTCCTCTGGATTATAATCTGAGCGTCGAAGGCCGTTCTCAGAGAGCTTCGACCTCCATTTGTGGTTCACTGAGGCTCAGAAGCTTCCTGCCATCATTTGACAGCTGTTGTTCAAACGTGTCCTGATGAAGTCTGTGAGGTTTCACCACCGAACACTAACGTGCTGTTGTCAGCGTGTTCTCCTCCTCTCTGTTCGTTACGACCATCGGCCTCAGTGTGTTAGTGTGACGCAGGGTCGCTGGTCGTTGGTCGGACAGTCCGTCCAGCACATGGAACTGTCTGTCAGGTCTTTGAGCCTGAGGGGGGGGGGGGGGGGGGGGGGGGGGGTGCACTTTAAAATGTGCAGTTGCAGCACAGTGTTTGCAGAAACACGACTCTGTGAGCAGCTGAATTTATTGCTGCTTCCTGCATTGATGTGAAAAAGAACCAGAGGTATCAAACGGTAAGCAGGAACAGCTTCTGGCTCGTTGGACCAGAGACGTAGACAGCTTGACTTTGTGCTCAGGATAAATAAGAAGAGAGATTATATATATATATTCTGACAACGCTCATGATACTAACGCTAACATCAACTAGCTCATTTTAGCTAACTAGCACTCTGATGTTTTGAGGATGAATAATTTTCCAAACAGCAGCGTTCAGTCTACTGAAAAGTCTGCACTGCATCCTGACCTGTGGATATTTACAAAGAGCCTGCTACATCACAGCTTACAGCTGATAATATCAGTTGTCCCCCTTTGGTATAAAATGGTACTACATCAGGGGTGTCCAAAGTGCGGCCCGGGGGCCATTTGTGGCCCTTGAGTGGATTTTTTGTGGCCCTTGACTTCAAATCGAAGAATCAGAAGATTTTGGCCCCAGGCCTCATCAGATGGCATATTTCGTTCTTTTTTTTCTTTTTCATGTTAGCGAGGGAGACCTATAAAAGCCTGTTTTATGACTATTCTTTCCAAAAAATGAGAACACAACAGTTTCCCACTGCAACTAGTTATTGTGTATTTACATTATTTTTTGAAGAGGTCAAAATACAAAAAGTTCCTTCCAATATTTAAAAAAAACAAACAAACAAACAAACCCTGTGGCCCGCCACAATTTTGGCCCGCAAGAAAAAAAGTTTGGGAACCACTGTATTACATGGACTGCAGGTGAAATGGTAAACAGCTTGTATAATGAATCATCGATGAACAATCATTCATTCAACTGTGGTTGTATCAAAGTCTCTTTCTGGTTGTCAGCCGGTGTGGCGAGCAGGCAGTGGCGAGCAGTCAGTGGCGAGCATGCAGTGGCGAGCAGTCAGTGGCGAGCAGCCAGCAGGCAGTGGAGAACATGCAGTGGCGAGCAGGCAGTGGCGAGCAGGCAGTGGCGAGCAGGCAGTGGAGAACATGCAGTGGCTGCTGTGTCGTGTCTATGTGAACGGTCACTTCTCTCTCCTCGGGGTCAGAGCAGGGTGTGAATACCTGCTAAAAGATGAGCTCAGTGAATAAATAAAAAACAGTGAGAACTATTCGTACTGAATGCTAAACAAAAAAGGATTCGCTTCCTCGCCTGTCGCTCTGCAGCCGTCTGTGTGTCGCCGTGCTGTGAAAACAGGACAAAGAGCGATGGGATGTGAAGGTCGCCGTTCTTGGCAGTCAGGAGGGATTTATGTTAAATGTGTGAAACGTCTGAGGCCAGTCAGCTGACAAGTCTCTAAATCCAAACAAGAAAACTTTCATTATCACTGCGGCGCTGCTGCCAAGAAGTTATCTTTAGACGCTGTGAGGACGCCGTCCTGCGCTGTCGTGCTGCATTGATCGTCTCGGATCTCTTCAGTGTTATTCTCTCTGCTCTCAGGATCACACCCAATCAGATCTCTGTTAACATCCAAACTCTTTCTAGTTTCATATTCAGACCCTCTCAAACAATGAAAGCCCATGTGACTAAATTAAAAAACATTGATTTGAATTTGATGCATATCGCATGTTTCAGACAGTTGGAGTAGGAGAGAGAAATGAGACTGACCTGCTTCTTGATTGAACAACAATGGTCAAATATTCCACTTTTAAAAGACAGAAATGGATCCAAACACGAACATGTTTTTTTTTAAACATGTTTCTGACCAGATAAATTCAGAATGAGTTATTTTTTTCCAAACACAATGACATGATATTTTCAGGCCTGTGTCCATTTAAAGCTGCTTTGTACACGAGCGGCGATCACGGCCTCGCTTCACCGTGCTTCTCACCGCCGCTGATGGTTGCCTGGTTACGAACGTTGACATCCACTTGTCTGTTTTAGAAAACCATTTAAACAACTTATCGTAGACTGGCGTTGACAGCAGCTCGACACCCAGAGATCGTCTCCTCGATTAATGTTGCCAAAGCTATCAGATGCCCCTTCTTGATTCTCATTGGTTGGTGAGAAGAAGTGACATCGATGAGCGCGACATTGTCCAAAATAAAGCTGAACTATTTTCCACTGAGAGCGCAGCGACAACAGCGTGGGCTTTTCTGCTCTCTGAACCGAACTGCCGGGCGCTGCCATGTGGCCACGGCTTCAATGTCACTGTTAGCATGATGTCGCCATTTTGACTCTGGTTTGATGAATGTTTAATATCGAAACTTTCATTTCATTTTTATCGAAGGCTATTTTTTTCTGTTTTCAGGCATTTCCAGCGAGAAAAGCCACAGCAGGTCGAGTCGTTCACATCTGCAACCTCCCCGAAGGAAGCTGCACGGAGAATGATGTCATCAACCTGGGACTACCCTTTGGCAAAGTCACCAACTACATACTGATGCGCTCGACCCATCAGGTACAAGAGTTCTGTTATTCACCAAATATCCTGAAGTCTTTTCTTCAGTCTGTAGCTCTGCCCCCTAGTGTTTAAAATGAGTACTGCAGTCTAAACTCTAATCATCACAGAGAACTGTCTCCCCCCTCCTCTCACACAGGTCAGCATGTGGTGGACACTGTAGCTTCAGTGTTTAGCCAGCTCCGCATGTGGTGGACACTGTAGCTTCAGTGTTTAGCCAGCTCTGCACGTGGTGGACACTGTAGCTTCAGTGTTTAGCCAGCTCTGCACGTGGTGGACACTGTAGCTTCAGTGTTTAGCCAGCTCTGCACGTGGTGGACACTGTAGCTTCAGTGTTCAGCCAGCTCTGCATGTGGTGGACACTGTAGCTTCAGTGTTTAGCCAGCTCTGCATGTGGTGGACACTGTAGCTTCAGTGTTTAGCCAGCTCTGCATGTGGTGGACACTGTAGCTTCAGTGTTTAGCCAGCTCTGCATGGGTCTGTAAAGCTTTCTGCGTTCTAACCTCTCTCCATGTTTCATCTCCAACATTGATCCTAGTTTGAGCAGCTTTCTGCTGCTGGAGCTTATTAGAAACATGCAGAGGCTTTTTAGCTCGGGTACAATCACTTCCAACACGTCTCTGCTCCTTCAGGCGTTCGTGGAGATGGCTTATGTTGAAGCAGCTCAGGCGATGGTTCAATACTACCAGCTCACTCCAGCTTCGATCAACAACCAGAAACTTCTCATACGGATGTCCAAGAGGTACAAGGAGCTGCAACTCAAGGTACGACTCACGGTCAAAGAGCAAAAGGGTTTTCTGTCCGTTGGAGAATAACTGAATTATTGTTTCTGTTTAGAAACCGGGTAAAGATGTTCAGTCGATCATCCAGGACATCAGCTCTCAGCGGGATAGAGACGAGATGCAGGAACTTGAGCAGTAAGGAACCTTTCGACTGACAGTCTGAGACTGTGAATCTTTAAGAGGTCTTTGAAATCCAGCATGTTGTTTTTCTCCTTCAGCTACATGCCAGAGAGAGCTCGCTCCCGCAGCCCGATCAGAAGCTCTCTCAGCCCCCATTCCCACAGCCCCAGTTTCACTTCCTGCAGCTCAGCTCCGAGCCCCCAGGCGGCGCCGCCGTGCAGGCCTCCAGAGCGAGGCAGCAATGGTCTCGGCCCCCGCCACGGCTCTTGGGATTGGTCCTCACATTTGAGAAGGTGTGAGGATGAGCGGGAGAGAGACGACCCGTGGCGGAACGGAGGCAACATGGAGGACGATCGGCCTAATGGCAGAGCAGCGGACCGTCGGAAGGCCTACCAGAAGCCCGTCGACCACATCAGCTCCAGATCCACAGACGACCGGGGGGGAGGTGAAGGGATGAGGGGCAGCAGAGACTGGCACCCACGAGGCAGCCCTCAAGGCTTCAGCGCTTACAGGAACACGGAGGACGACTTCTACATCAAGGAGCAAATGTACAAGCTGGACAAGCCGCCCAGAGCGCCGTACCAGAGGCACGAGGCCAAACCAAAGAGGAGGGAGGGAAACGACCACCACAGCCGGCCGAGGCCTTCCGAGCCCACGGAGGAGCCTCTTCGCAGGTCACAAGAAGACAAGAGGCAGAGCTCGCCAGGCCGGGGCCGGAGCAAGAAGACCACCCGGAGACCCAGCCCTGCAGAGAAACAGCAGAGAGAGAACACGTCTGAAAATACTGTGAGTCACTTCAGTCATGCACGCCGGTGTACATCACATCCCTCCACTTACTCTGGAATTCCTTTTTTTCCAGGAGCGCAAGTCCAAAGACAAACCTGCTTCACCTCAGCAGAGAGACAAGCCGAAAGAAGCTGTCGAGTGCAGTAAGGACGGAGACGCAGTAAGCCCACTCTTGTGTTGTAGATGTGTCTTTGGTTTGACGTGCAGGACTCTCATTCGTTGACTTCTTCTCTCAGGTGACGGAGCGGCGCAGCGGAGAAGACACCGATGAAGAGTGTTGGTATCCCAACAACATGGAGGAGCTGGTCACCGTCGACGAAGTGGGAGGAGAAGATGATTTCATCGTTGAGCCGGATCTTCCCGAGCTGGAGAAGTTTGAGTCGAGCCTCAAGGAGGAAGCAGCGGTGGAGCTCCCCCCCTCCCCCCCATCCTCCCCCCCCCCCAGGAGGAGCAGGAGCAGTCCCGTACAGACGCTGAGGGGCAGACGCAAACCGACAGACCTGGGGAGGTTTTACCGGCCGCCGGTCCCGAAGAGCCGGCGCTCAGTCCCTGCAGCCCCCGAGCCAACACTCAGTAACCTGAGTGACTTCCCCACGGAGGAGTTCAAGGCTGCGCTGGAGGAGGCGTGTTTACACCGCACTGAAACCAATCGATGGCCTTCAGAAGAGTCGATGGAAAATCACCTTCATGTCTCAAAGGACACAAACGATGTGGAAGGAGGAGAGGTCGCCGAGATAACCACGGCTGCTCCACTCAAGGACGACAGTCTTAAAAACGGTACTTTACAAAGTCCCTGTGACGTCCTTCCATTTCCTCATGTCGTTTAGTTTTCCGGCTTCACCTCTTGTTGCATGTGCAGACAGGCGACCACATACAATGAGTGTGCAACAATGGATTTGAGCGAGTGTGGCGCTCGCCGCAGCGTGCACACGAGGCACCATGACAGCTTGTTTTATGATTCGTCTCCTTTCACAGAGGTCGAGGCCGTGTCACCATCTCAAGAGCAAGACAAGGCTGTCAGTGAACTCAGCATCCCATTGGGTAAGCACACGACCTGTCATCACTCCCCTTCGCTGTTTTATTAGAAATGCTGGTTTAGCTCAAAGTCCCGAGTCCTCCACACGCACTCATCACTGACGCCCCCATCCTCACGTTTCCTGTCTCTCTGCAGCACTTCCTGTCCAATCATTCAAAACACTGTTGACGCCTCACTGAGGATCTCAAATGAAGGGGGGGCCTTGAGCTGGTCTTGATTCTATTCCAGGCTCTTCCTGTCCTGAAGACAAAGTCGTCTCATGTGCACCGTTAATAAGCGCACTGACAACCTGCAGCATTAGCACTCTAATTGGCTGGAATCGCTTGGCCACTTGTTGGCCTATTTCTGTGAGCAGGTTGTGAAGCGCCCCCCAGAGAGGGGAGTATTTATGTCATCGTCAGGGCTGTGATGACACGGCAGGCGGCAGGCGGCGTGCGGCGTGCGGCGTGCTCGCTCCTGCTGCAGGGAGGCTTACGTAAGCCGGCCTGCTTTGTCCCAGACACAAGAGGCTATTTCTGCTGTGTGACGCCGGGAGCAAACGAGAGCATGACTGTGACGAGTTTCACACTCATGACTCATCTCGCTGTTATGCTTCATCAGGAGTGTCGACGAGC
>NC_136692.1:31103906-31107178 GCF_947650265.1 Symphodus melops | reverse complement strand
GGTAGAGGTGGCGTGCAGACAGTCTGTAGAGGTGGCGTGCAGACAGTCTTGTAAATACCTTCAGAGTATTTTATAGCTCAGCGTTTTGATGCGAGTGCTTAAATGTGTTTCCTGTTTGCGTCCTGAAACTCAAGTGAACTTTTACAGTTTGTAAAGTGACTTGAAAAATGTGCCAAAGATTTGTTTCACTCAGTTAGAAAACTGATTCTCAGGTTTGATATTTTTGAATGTTTAGTGAACAGTTTTTACCTTTTTATTTCTCTCTTCAAGTATCTGCCAGGTAAACTGGTTTCATTTGGACTGAGGACAAAGAAAATATTCAAAGTTTTATTTTTGATTCGTACGAAAGAGGATTAGGGCCGAATTCAGACTTTTATTTTGGAGTAGACAAAAAAGAATTCTGCAGCTTTGGGAAGTCCAGATGTTCACACCGTGTCCTCTAACAGCACGCAAGCGTTCATAAGAAAGTGTGCAGCAACAAACGCTGCTGTCTAAATACAACACATGGTGCTTTTATTTTGAAGGTGGACAAGCTGAGTTACTGCGTTTACTCCAAAGTAAAAGTCAGAATTAAAAAAAGGAGATTTCAGCGGCCCTCACCTTCTTCCGTCCGTCTGATCTGAGCTGTAAGTCGTAACGCCTCTGACTCCTCCCACTGGACCATGTATTTATTCAACAAGCAGCCGCTCGGTCGGAGCTGTTTCTGTATACTGTGAATATGGATCCCGTCATGTCGACTGTTTTATCTCACAAACTTTTCATATGATTTTTGATGCATTAAAAAAAAAAAAAAAAAACTTGAATAAAGACTTTAAACTTTGCTGTGTGTCGGCGCATGAAGTCAAACATGAAGGTGCTGCACAGACGGGGACGCTTCCTCACATTTCAGTGGTACTGTTGTAAAAGAGCGCCCTCTAGTGTCGAGGCAAAATACTGTTTTGAGTCCCTCCTGCACATGGATCGAACCGGTACATAGAACCTGCTGAGGTTCTGCTTCATTCTCATAAATCACTGGTGTCTCAACTTTTCTTCTTAAAGCCAAAATTGTCGCGTTGCAATCACAGGTTTTATTTTTTTAAATAATATAGTATAGAACTTTTTTTATTTCGACATCTTTAAAAATAATTCTCAACTATAACTAATTACAGTGAGAAACTATTTTGTTCTCATTTTAAAAAAAAGTAAGTCTTTGTAGATCAGAATCAAAAGGTCACAAAAGAAACGTTTAATAAAAGAATATTAAATACTTTTTCATTCTTCTTTTTCTGTTTTTTGTTTTTTTCTCAGAATCAATCCTGTAACGTGATTAATGTTTTTGCAAAATCTTTCTGTGTTTAGCTCAGATTATTAAATGCTTAAACATCAGTCTGCTTGTTTGCAGAAATTATGCAAAGGTTAATTTTCATAGTTAATCTGAATGAGGCCTTGGCTCAAAATCTGATACTTCAATTAAAGTCAGGGGCCGCAAAAAATCCCCTCAAGGGCTGCAAATGGCCCCCGGGCCGCACTTAGGACCCCCCTGTCGTAAACTGTGATTGGGCGAGAGGCGGGATTACACCCTGGACTGTTCACCAGCCAATCACAGAGCTGACATGTAGAGACAGACAACCTGACACACATTCACACCTACACACAGTTTAGAGTGTGTGTGGACTGTGGGAGGAAGCCTGAGGCTCCTGTCAGTCAGGGATTCAAACCAGCAACCTTCACACAGAGAGGCTCCTGTCAGACGGGGGATTCAAACCAGCAACCTTCACACAGAGAGGCTCCTGTCAGTCGGGGATTCAAACCAGCAACCTTCACACAGAGAGGCTCCTGTCAGTCAGGGATTCAAACCAGCAACCTTCACACAGAGAGGCTCCTGTCAGTCGGGGATTCAAACCAGCAACCTTCACACAGAGAGGCTCCTGTCAGACGGGGATTCAAACCAGCAACCTTCACACAGAGAGGCTCCTGTCAGACGGGGATTCAAACCAGCAACCTTCACACAGAGAGGCTCCTGTCAGACGGGGATTCAAACCAGCAACCTCTACACAGAGAGGCTCCTGTCAGACGGGGATTCAAACCAGCAACCTCTACACACATGCACAAACAGGACATGCACTGATGGAGACATTTCAGAGTGAGCGCTCCTGAACAGATGGGGGATTTGGTACCTTGCTCAAGGGAACCTCGGCAGTACTCAGGCTATAAACTGGCCCCTCTTCAGGTACCAGACCACCTTCCACATTTGGTCTGTAGACTGAGCTACAGTCACCATATATACGTTATACATATAAACACTGTGTGTGTGTGTGTGTGTGTGTGTGTGTGTGTGTGTGTGTGTGTGTGTGTGTGTGTGTGTGTGTGTGTGTGTTTATATATATATATCTATGACAGAAACAACATGATAATTTGTCATCCTTTGAAAATATTTAAAACACATGTCAGCTACATTACAAGCCTGAAAGGTCATGAAACATACAAAAGAGAAGAAAAGGTCGAGCTTATGTTTAACATTTAATTTATATAATTTATTTTGTCTTTTTTATTCTTAATGTTTTAATGTGCACCTCAGCCTTTTATATGTGTTGTTTGTACATTTATTCTTGATAAATATAAAAATAATAATTAAATAAATCCGCAGTTCCGGAGTTCCGTCGCCAGGGGGCAGCACTTCATAAACAACACAACCAGACAGGGAACATGCGAGAAAGAAAATCCCGTGGTGTGTTTTCATTGGCTCCTCCTTTTAAAAACCCGACACACCCCCTCGGCCAATCAGACGACGAGACGCGCCGAGCTACGTCACGCGTCGCCTGCGTTGCTGGGCAGAAGAAACAACAACAATAACAGTCGGAGTTTGATGCTCGGAGACGACAGACGGTCAGTGGCTTCACTTCTCCCGTCAGGAAGAATAAAGATAAAACATGTTTAAATGAGACTTTAAAACGAGCACGCGCACTTTATCGACATGTCTGCGTCAGCAACAAGCTGCAGACTTCATGTTGGAGTTTCTAATGTTCTCATGTGCAGAGCTAGCAGCGTTTAGCCTTTGTTTACTAACACAGAGACTTTAAATGGAGGGGGGGGCTGCACGTCTGCGCATGCGTTAATCTCTAAATGCGTCTTCTTCATTTCAGACTTCATTTCTAAACAAACACTGTGTTGTGTTCCTGCTGTGGAAGATGGCAGCTGACTGCGAGGCCTGGCTGAACGCAAACCCTGTGGGTGAGTCTCAGAGGGTTTAAAAGCCTCAGCAGCTGTTTCCGGTGTGGGGCTTTTTTAAACAG
>NC_136692.1:31023906-31098906 GCF_947650265.1 Symphodus melops | reverse complement strand
TTGTAGAGCGCAGTGTTTGTACAGAGAGGACCGCTTTATAAAAGGATCTAAAATAAACCAATAAAGGACCAGCTGCTGTTTCTGCTCTTTTCTTCCAAACGTGTGACACAGCGTTCAAACTCTCAGGTTCTCCACATGTGGACCGTGAGCGGTTCACAGAAGAGCTCGCCACCCGGAAGAGGAAGTCTAATCTGTCCATGTGACCTTCGCAGGACAACAGTCGACCTTTAAAGCACGTTATGTCTAAGATGACTCTCTGATGTTTCATGATGAGGAGGAATATTATATTATTAGCCCGCCGTCATCCGAGTAACGTCAAGACGAGAGTCACGTGACCCTGCAGAGCGGACGTGACCCTGCAGAGCGGACGTGACCCTGCAGAGCGGACGTGACCCTGCAGAGCGGACGTGACCCTGCAGAGTGGACGTGACCCTGCAGAGTGGACGTGACCCTGCAGAGTGGACGTGACCCTGCAGAGCGGACGTGACCCTGCAGAGCGGACGTGACCCTGCAGAGCGGACGTGACCCTGCAGAGCGGACGTGACCCTGCAGAGTGGACGTGACCCTGCAGAGTGGACGTGACCCTGCAGAGTGGACGTGACCCTGCAGAGCAGACGTGACCCTGCAGAGCAGACGTGACCCTGCAGAGCGGACGTGACCCTGCAGAGTGGACGTGACCCTGCAGAGCAGACGTGACCATGCAGAGCAGACGTGACCCGGACGTGACCCTGCAGAGCAGACGTGACCCTGCAGAGCAGACGTGACCCTGCAGAGCGGACGTGACCCTGCAGAGCGGACGTGACCCTGCAGAGCGGACGTGACCCTGCAGAGCGGACGTGACCCTGCAGAGCGGACGTGACCCTGCAGAGCGGACGTGACCCTGCAGAGCGGACGTGACCCTGCAGAGCGGACGTGACCCTGCAGAGCGGACGTGACCCTGCAGAGCAGACGTGACCCTGCAGAGCGGACGTGACCCTGCAGAGCGGACGTGACCCTGCAGAGCAGACGTGACCCTGCAGAGCGGACATGCGTGCAGGAACAACAAACAGTCAGGGAGCTTAATAAGCGTTTATTTATTTTATCTGCAGCAGACATACGAAGCAAAGCTTTTCTATTCATGAAATCACAGTTGAATAATCTGAAGGTGAACACACACACACACACACACACACACACACACACACACACACACACACACACACACACACACACACACACACACACACACACGTCTGCAGTAACACAGTATGAAGAGGAAGACGTGCTACAGGTGTGATCTTTAGAGGAGGAGGTTTACTGGGACTGCTCCCTCCCTGCCAGCTCCTGCTGCCTCACCGCCTCCTGCGCCTCCATCTGCATCTTCTCCAACTTCTCCAGGGTGACCGACTTGAGTGGGAGCAGCTTGGGCTTGCACAGCACCATGGTGGGGACGTCTTCCATGGAGAGCTGCCCTGAAATACAAATCCTCACGTTAAACCAGCGTCTCGTCCTGCACTGTCGCGCTCCACACACAGCTCAGATCCAAACCTTGTTTGGGCAGAACCTCTCGGATGATCGACTTCACCTCTGGCATCGCGTCTTCGATCTGCTCGCTGAACGTCTGCAGAGAGAGAGAGAGGTGTAAAACAAGGCGTGAACGTGTCAGGTGGTGATTGACAGGTGCACCTGAAGCACACATGAATATCACACCTGTCATCTGTAATCACGATTCACATTTTTTAATTGCATGTTTCAAACCGGTGTCGTGGTTTCTATAACTTCAACAACAACATAAGAGAGAAATCTCAAAAACATTTCAATACTAAATATAATTATTGATGTTATTGTGGTAGATTTCTTTATGTGCCAACATGAAGTTTGTAATGACATCTTTTAAATCTGTCAGCTGTCGTCTTTGTCTTTAGTGAATCCCCCGTCTGTCAGTCACGACACAAAATAAGCTTTCCAGACCTTCTAACCAATACAGCCAACGTGCCTGTCAATAATCAATGTACCTGATATTAATGTGTTGTTCATATACTGTATTAGACTATTCAAGGCTCTATAACAAAATCAAACTTATAATCACAGATGACAATAAGCAACATTGGGATTTTGAGATGCTTCAAGTTGACTTCTAGAAGTTTCTGAGACGGAGAGAAAAGTTAGTCTGGAGCATGTTTGAGACTTAAAACTAAAATAACTTTTAGGCTTTTATTTTGAAACGTCTCAAGCTGAGAGTACTTAAATATGACCTTTGACCCAAAGATACTAACTCCTGTGGAAATCTTTTTCTTGACCCAAACTTATGTCTTAAATAAAATCATGAACATCGTTTACATAGTTTAATTAATTAAACCACATTTTAGACTTTTAGAGGTTTATAATAAAAGTTTAGTTTATAATCTATCAGATTATATTTATGATAATTTAAAGATATACATTTGATTGGTTTAACATTTTACTTTTTCTACATTTAGATTTAAAAACATTTGACATATTTCTACTAAATCTCGACACTGCAGGAATATTTAAACAAAGAGATGATGAATTTACTGATTTATATCAGTTAGCCAGATTTAGCACAAAGCTAACACGACATAGCAACAAACGTAATCTGCCTAGCAACCGATAAAAACACAAAACAGGCTGAAAAATGTTTTACTGTCGTCTCAGGAGAAACAGAAAAATAAAGATTAAATACATCCAGAGTGAGATGTTTTACCTTTATCCCAGTGAGAGGATTACAGCGGTTGCCAGGCCAACACTTCCGGGAGAATCACGTGACACTTCTTCTTCTCTTTGGTTTTAATCAGCGCTGCAGTGACACCTGGTGGCGGCTCTGGGGTTGTACATTTGTCTGCGGGATAAAAGTGTGGATCTCTTTACATGACCTGAAGAGACGTAAACACATGAAACAATTACAAAATAAAATACTTTAGAGGTTTATTTATTTATTTTTTGTGTCTTTATTGGACAGAGAACCAGACTCATGATGGACAGCTGTCCAGAAAGTCTGCTGCGCTTGGAGAGAGAGAGAGAAACAATGAACACGACAGATTTAAAGCTATCAGCAATAACATAAAGTTAATTATAGTTTATTTCTCACTTTAGTTCATATTAATGTTGTAGAACTCAAAATCTGTCTTGGTCTCCCGAAATGTCTTGGTTCTGTCTCTGAGCTCTCTGGTCTTGGTTCTGTCTCTGAGCTCTCTGGTCTTGGTTCTGTCTCTGAGCTCTCTGGTCTTGGTTCTGTCTCTGAGCTCTCTGGTCTTGGTTCTGTCTCTGAGCTCTCTGGTCTTGGTTCTGTCTCTGCGCTCTCTGGCCTTGGTTTTGTCTCAGAGCTCTCTGGTCTTGGTTCTGTCTCTGAGCTCTCTGGTCGTGGTTCTGTCTCTGAGCTCTCTGGTCTTGGTTCTGTCTCTGCGCTCTCTGGCCTTGGTTTTGTCTCAGAGCTCTCTGGTCGTGGTTCTGTCTCTGAGCTCTCTGGTCTTGGTTCTGTCTCTGAGCTCTCTGGTCTTGGTTCTGTCTCTGAGCTCTCTGGTCTTGGTTTTGTCTCTGAGCTCTCTGGTCTTGGTTTTGTCTCTGAGCTCTCTGGTCTTGGTTTTGTCTCTGAGCTCTCTGGTCTTGGTTTTGTCTCGGAGCTCTCTGGTCTTGGTTTTGTCTCGGAGCTCTCTGGTCTTGGTTTTGTCTCGGAGCTCTCTGGTCTTGGTTTTGTCTCTGAGCTCTCTGGTCTTGGTTTTGTCTCGGAGCTCTCTGGTCTTGGTTTTGTCTCTGAGTTTTGTTGTAGTCTAGACCAAACTTCCCTTGAAAGACGGACTGATCTTGGTCTCACTACACAGCAGAAAGTTGAGTCTAAGTTTATTTATACTGGTGGAAGATTTCCTGACATCCTTCTTTAAAGGTTTTCAAAGATAGAAACTCAAAATGTGATTCCTGACGTGGAAATTTCCAAGAAATCTGGGGTCAGATATTCAGTGAGGGAAGCTATTTTAAAAACAGCCAATGAGGAGGGAATGTATGAATTTTTCCAGGAATGGGAGTGAGGATGTTCCCAGATCTGAAGAAGAACCCAGTTCCAAGACGTTCGAGCAAAACTACTTGAAAAAGGGATTAAAGGTGGGATTATCCATGAAGCCACACTCATCATCACCTTCAACGGAGAGACTAAAGAAGACCACTTCCAAGAGCATAAGTCTCTAATCTCAACGCGGTGATTCGAGCAACACCAGTGACCCCAGTGGGACCAGTGGGACCAGTGAGTGGAGGTTGAAAACAACACCAAGTAAGAACTGAAAGAAAAAAGACGTCTCGATGGATTCTGGAGTAAGTGTTGAATTATGATTTCACATGTTTGATTTATTTGTTAAGAATATTGTTGATTATTTTGGACGGTTGTTGTGACGATGCAACGTTAGTGTGTTCATGTCTCGTGTGTGTGTGTGTGTGTGTGTGTGTGTGTGTGTGTGTGTGTGCGATGGATTGCCGTTGTTGTACGGTGGCTGGTAGGAGCCAAAACCAAATGAAAAAGTTTGAAACACTTTTACAACGCTTGAGACAAATTTACATTTCAAGGAACATTTTTACATTTTATAAAGAAAATAACAAAACCCAAAATTTTTTTTACCAAAGGGTAAAAAATATTTGACCCTTTGTAAAGTTTACACGTTTACAGGTGGCAGAACACACCAACACATTTACGAGGACAGAATCGTACGCCAAACACAGGTGGTGACCCAGAAGTGAATATCTGCTTCTTCCGTCTCATCGGTGTCCTTCAGGAGTTGGACAGAGCGTCCACACGGAGAGCAGAGCGGACTAATCTGACTCAGATCAGATCCATGAAACATCTCTCACCACAAACTCTGTGTCACTGTTCAGCAGAACGACCCGTCACTCCATCACGTACGGGTCACTTCCTGCGTTTGACGCGTTCCCTTCAAACATTCAGTCGCCTGTAAAAGTGTTTCATATCTGGTCCATTCGTTTTGCACTAACCAGCCACTGTGTCTTAGTGACAGCTAAATTCATGCAACCTTAAAGTATTCCAAGAAACGTCGAAACAAAAATAAAGATTTGTAGCGTTTGGAATAATTCTAGATAGATATTACATTTGGACAATTTCCATATCTTAGCAGTATCAGGAACACATCTTTATTCAATGATCGAGGAGGCAGCAGTAACGATACAAGGAAACGATATATGTTGGAGGGACAGGAATGCACTTGGGGGCGGAGTCTCTTTTTATATTCAGAATCAGACATCAGTGAAAATGAGGGAGTGGAAAGTGAAAGTACCGCGGCTCCAGGTTTCAGACCGCCGATCGTGCATCAGGTGTGTGTGGATGAAACACGTGATATGTTTGAACGTTGACTGGGTTTCACTGAGATGGCTTCTAATGGTCACAGATGCATTGTGGGTAATCACAGAGGGTTCATAAACCAACCAACTAAAATGTGTCTGATAAATGACTGCACCCAAAGACACGCTGAGTGATCGTATGTTTATGAATATGATGCAGGGTCTGTACCTGGAGGATGTAGCGACCATCAGCGAGTTCAAAACATCCAAACATCCCCGGAGACTGAGAGGAAAGTCAGAAAGAAAAAATACTGAAATATTTTCAAACATATTTTAAAGTATAACCCACAACATGATTGGAATCGCCCGCCCACTCGTGCAGCAGCTTCTTCACGTGCTGCTCGTCACATCAGAACGTATTCAGCGATTGGATGAACCTGTGCAGGTCACCACATGACGACGTGCTCAACATGCATGTCTCACCTCGTACTGAGAGAAGTCAGCCAGGGACGGAAACATGCACAAATCATTATTGACTAAAAATACTCTTCATGCTTGAGAAACTCTTCATCCTATTAAAAGTCCTCCTCACGGTCTTAAAGGCTAAGACAGTCTGTGAAAAGCTTTCGTCTAAACCAGGATATAATCTGAACTTTGAGGAGAAAATGTCCTGATCCTAAGAATTGTCCTCCTGGCTTTATGAATACAGGTGCAGTTTGTCACATCATGACCCAGAGTCTGTCTGACGTCACCAACGATGGAAAACAATAATACCTCTGCCCAAAAATGGGACATGACCGTTCTCTGGATGAAATAGTCGTCCGATAAGTTTACAGCCTGTTTGAAGTCAAATAACGGGAAGAACAGGAAGTAAACAAAGGAAATGTGAGGCCTCTTTGAATGACTGATGATTGGCCGAGAGAAAGAGAAGGAAAGATTTGATTTGACAGCATTTTGATATTATTGATCACAAATCATAAAACAGGTGCTTTATCTTGGATGGAGAGCGATTCAGATGATCAGAAGGTAAAGTGGGGAGGACCTCCAGGCAGCTGCTTTACTTACATAAGACCAAGATTTCAATGTATGCTGATGATTCAACTTTATACATGTCGGCATTCACACTGTGCGTACATTTACTGGAAATTAACATCTAAAAACAACATTTAAATAATCAGTGAGTATGTTCTACTTCTTTTCTCTAGTCCCTCACTTAAACAGCTTTTATACGCAAGGGGAGGAGCCAGTTCGTCCACGTGAACCTGACATAGATACGACTCAGGCAGCATCACAGATTACTTGCCTGTCACTCGTTGTAGACAGTCGTGACCCGGAGATATTTTTAGAGAATATACTGGATTTCTGCTGTATTGATTTATATTTTAACATACACTACACATTTAAAAATCATGTACAAGTGTCAAAGCAAGTCAAAAGAAACAAGACAAAAAAACATGAAATCAGATAACAAGAAAAAAACATAAATATATCTACAAAATAAACATGTATTTTAATTAAATAATGTATTTTTATATAAAATGTTAATGTTCTTTTAACATAAACATTAATAATTTAAAACACTGGATCGCATTGGGCTAAAGTTAAAATAAAAACACAGGATATATTATTATCATTATGATTATTGTGTTGATAATCCAGTGTGTTTATCCCTGAATATTTATTACGTTACAAAGTCTCGCGATAGCATTGGTCAGGCGTGAGAATGACGCAGTTTGGTGTCAGGGACGGGAGGGAGCAGCAGCAGTGTAGGAAAAGAGGAGGAAGCAGCGAGGATGGCGGAGTCACACCTCTGAAGGTAAAACAGTTCTATTGTCACACTAACGGGGGATGTTTTAGCCCCACGGGACAGGCACGAGGCCCCTCACCTGTCCGTCACTCTCAGGTGAAAGGCACAATCACGGAGAAGTGTCTTTTTTCACGGTGGCGGCCACGAACGCACTCTTTTGTTCAGCTCCGGAATGGCCGCTGTTTTTCTCAGTTTCTGCCTCTGATATTCAACACGGGCGCTTCGCTGAGACACTGTGGTACAACTATGAGACATTTTTATTGGTTTTAGTGGCGTTTCTGATTCGTTATCAGCCCGTCAGCGCTGGTTCTTCTCGCGGAGGTTTCCTCTCTCTCTCCGGCGGAGTGATCGTCCGACAGCCGCTCGGCTCTGCTCGGCTCCGCTCGGCTCGGGCCTACACACACACATACACACGGCTCCGCTTCAGTATAAACTCCCCGTGTGGATGTTAGCACACCTGTCAGGGGACACCTACACACACTCTGCGTGCTCTTAAAGTACACACCTATTTTTTTATGGTCTCAATTCTACTGTGTTGTTACCCTTCTTTAAACGTTAGCAGCTAGGCTAACTAGCCTACGTTAGCGCAACTGACGTGTTGACGTTTAGCAGCTTTCATTTCCTGTCTTGTTGTCAGTCGTGTTTGAGGCGGCGTAGTGGCTGCATTTTTCTCTTCTCTGAAAATAGATATCTACTCATGTAGCTACGAATCTTCAGTCAGTTTTAGAGGCTAGCTTACTTTACTGTTTTTTTATGCTGCCTTCACGGGCTCCTCAAAAACGTCGGACTTCCCATTTGTTCATTCGTAATGACGACATACACCCATTAAAATCCGTAAAAAGCAACAAACATGGACACTAGAAGTTAGGATTCATTATGTTAAATTATTATTTTATATACTTTATTAATCCCCGAGGGGGAAATTCTGCTTTACACTTTGTTATTGTAGAGACATGCCACACAAACACACGCAGACGACCTGTGCACATGCATTAGTGTACAGATGTCAGAGTGATGCTGCTATGCAGGGAGGGGTTGGGGTTGCTTTGCCTTGCTCATGGGAACATCAGCAGGTAGCTTGTGAAGCTGCCAGAATAACTTGTATGTATTATGGTCTGCACCGGGACTTCAACCGATGACCCTCCAGTTCCCGACCCGAGTCCCTACAGAGTGAGCTGCTGCTGCCTCGAAGCCGTTAGAGAGGACATTACAGCAGCTCCATGACACAATATATAAATATATGTAAAGACTCACATGTAAATATTACTGGAATAAGCAGTACGTACCAAAGTGCAGACCTGAAGCAATGATGATAAATACAATCACAGGGAATTACATGTATGACCACAACATGTACTGATACACATGTTCAGTGATGAGCTGTGTATGTGTGAGTGCTGCACATACAGCTCAGGGGAGTGTTATCCAGCTTGTGCCAGTATTGTACACAATGATGACTGAGGGAAACTGTTGACCGGTTTGCAGACAGATTGCACAGTTGACGTTGTGCAACAGAGAAGTTGAGATAAGTCCAGACTGTCAGAGGGGGGAGGAGCTTCAGGTGCACGTTGGTATCGATGTTGATGCCTCCTGGCAGCGTTATAGTTACACGTTTCCTTTCTTCAGCTTATTGATCCATAAAATGTGCAGCTGTTGAACATAAACGATGATAAGTGTTGCTGCATTCAACATTCGAACGTGGCCCCTCCTCCGGGGCTCTTCAGCACCAGAACACCCACTGCAGGTTGAGCGTGTACGTTTACTTCTTCACCTACACCTTAAGCTAAAGAATTTTGCATTAGTTTTGCACTGATAACAGCAACACTAAAGCAAGCTAGAACAAGACAGCCAGACATGTTTGGCATCAGACTGAAAGCCAACTCAGCGCTGAGGGGAGAAGCCATCACAAGGTTCACTTTGAGCTTTACCTTCTTGGGTTTGTTCACCTCACTGTGATTTACATGTTCATGTCCAACATGTTAGCTGGTTTGACCCTGAAATGTCTCCGCTCTGAAACTCACCTGCTCTCTTGTCATTGGTTGGAGGAAACACACAAACGATCCCAGCCGGCCAAAACAAGAGGACACGGTCATGCTACGATAACGTTGCGATTTATTGTGCAGCCGTGCGTCGGACACGTCGGAGCGCTTTGTTGCATTTACGTTACACAGGAGCTGACTTGAGTTCTGGACGCTCACCCTCTGTAATGGATCATCATGCTTCGCTGCTATTATCAGATGTGGCCCAAGATTTCCTTAATGGAAACTTCATCAGCCTCCATGTGGGTTGGAAGTAGCATGAAGTCCATTTAGTGGGAGCGTTGTGTTGATGGACGTGCATTAGCACGAGTTGAACCTCGTATTTTAGGACGACATCTTTCATCCAGTTTACAACATGACACCATAATGTTAGAAACAAAACGACAGCCTGTTGACCAATAGAGCAGGCGCGTGACACGTCTTGGTCCGTCATTTCCGGCACTTACTTTTCCGGTCACAACGGAAATATCAGAAGGCGAAGAAAATCAGCCCGTTGACATCCGAAAGTAGTGAAAGTGCATTTCTTCATCCAGGTCCCTCGGCGAGCTAACGAGTGTGTTAAATTCACCCGTTGTCAACTTGGATTGGTTTAGTTTTTGGACAGACCACCTCAGCAAACCTCTGAAACCACACAAAGACACAGCCACGCCCCCTCGCGGCCCTCAACGCAGAACTACAAATCATCAACAACGGCGTCTAAACTACGTCTCAATCAGCGGAGGTCAAGCGTGCATTTAATGGTCATGTTGCACTGAGAGCGCCCTCTGCTGGATCAGACGACCTCATGTTTTTTGCTTCATGTTTCATATACAAACGGCTCATTACACTTTGATTGTGAACTTTCTCCCTCAGGTTGGAGTTCAGTATAAAAAGTGACGGTTTATTTTGATCCTTTTCTGGTCGTCCCATATTTAGAGATAAAAGTCTAAACTTGTTATTTCTGTAACAGCTGGAACTCTTTCCTGATGTTGTCCAACATCTTTAACATCATTGAATTAAAATGTTCCCAACACACGACTATGAATCACACCAGTGTAAAGGCTGTAACGATGGTTAACGTCCTGTTTGGATTTTTCTGTGTGATTCCCCCCTGACTGACACACTCAGAGGTCGTAGGTCGTAGAGGTGGCGTGCAGACAGTCTAAGCCCCTCCCACTGGCTCCAGGTGAATTCTCCTGATTATATCCTGCTGCCTTCTCTCAGTCAGCTCGCTCTGACTCTCTGCAGGAACAAAGTCCAGCAGGCTGGAGGAGAAACAGATTGTGTTCAAACTTCGTCTAATATCAGGAACTTTTTCAGGACTTTTCTGCGTGAGCCGTTAATCCTGTATTCTTCTAAAACAGTGCCGCCGTTTGTTCCACTGTCATCAGTCACTTGAGAAAGTAAAAAAAAAAGAAGGAACAAACCTTGTGAAGCCGTGGTGCAGAAAACGTCTCCAGACACAGAGATAGATGTGCACGGATGAGGCTGACATGCAGCGTGTTATAAACAGAAGGATGGAGCAGTGCACGACCATAAAAGGAAGTCGCTCGCACAGTTTGGTTTTCACGGCCTCAGCACTCGGCCTGGTCTTGCTGTTGTCATTCTGTTGCACAGGTATGCACAGAGGTAGATGTCCACAGAAACACACTGTCAGTAGGTCCGGCATGTCCGGGCCGCTGCTATTGACCCAGTGTTTCTTTTAACCAAAAGGTCACATGACCTGTTGTTGTGGGGGGCTTCATGCTTTGAAAGCCACTTCTAAAGATTCCTCTCAGCAGTCCTAACCTTTTCCCTTCGCTCTGATCCCGAGCCAAACCTGCCTCTCTGCTCACCAGAGCCCAGCTCGTGCTTTCCTGGGTCACACAGACTAAACAGAGACGCTGATCCAGAGCAGCCGGTCTTTAACATGTAAATATTCAGCGTCATTGTCGACTTCTTTAGGGAGCCGAGCGGCTGCTGGATTCATGTGAAGGTGGGGCAGCAGGCTTTAAGTAAAGTCAACACCCGCTGGGCCGTGTTTGTTTAGGAGGAGAGAGTTGGAATGAGGTTATGTGCTGTTCATTCAGCAGGCACACACACACACACACACACACACACACACACACACACACACACACACACACACTCACACACTCACCTGGTCCTGCTGAACCTGTTGGAAGTGTTATTTTTGAGTCGAAGGGAGACGGTGTCTGGATACTTGTGTTTTTCTCATTATGGAGTTGACATTAGAGGAGGTAGATGTGACCTCACGTTCATGTGTTTGCAGTGTGCTTGGAAAGTCGACGGGCTTGGAAACGAGGGACCCCTCAGAGTCCTTCTGGGACCCCTCAGAGTCCTTCTGGGACCCCTCAGTGTCCTTCTGGGACCCCTCAGTGTCCTTCTGGGACTGAATCACCATATTTAACAGTGTTATATCACATGTTCTCCCCGTGCATGGTGGCTTCTCTCCGGCTTCCTCCCACAGTCCAAACACACATTAGGTTACCTGCATTACCCGAAGGTGTGAATGTGAGTGTGGCTGGTCGTCTCTTTATATGTCAGCCCTGTGATTGGCTGGTGAGCAGTCCAGGGTGTAACCTACCTGCCTGCTTATTGCCCAATGTCAGCTGGAACCGGCTCCCGAGTCCTCTGTGACCCGGAATGGGACTGATAATCAACAGTAGTGTTTTAGGCTAATGCTACGGCTAACAGGAGGAGGACTTTTACACTTTTGCACATAGATGTGTCTGAAGACACCTGAAAACACTGAAGAGCAAATAAAAGCAGAAAAAGAAGAATATGGGACCTTTAATATGAGTCCACGAGTGTGTGGTCAGTGAAGGTGAAGGTCACAGTGAAGGTGAAGGTCACATCGTCTCGTAGATAAAGGATCCCTCATGACGACGTGAAGCCGTGCTCATTGCCGTCAGTCACCATGAGGGAAGACGGCTGAAGTTACAAAGATGGAGAATGATTTTAAAATGTCAACATGCTTTTGTAAATATTAACAACATGTTTTCTTTTTTCCCAACAGGTAACTTGGAGGGATTAAAACCTCTGACGGCCTCTGCAGCCTGAACGAGCTCCTATCTGAAGGTCCTGGGATTGTATGCAGTTCAAACACTTAAGCATGTGGCCCATGGGCGCCCCAATCCTGCTGCTTCAAAGGATTTTTTCTCCCATGGCATTTTAACAAAGGAACAAAGTATCACAAGTGTCCCAAAAAAAAAAAAATCCCTTTGGATCACAAGGTCTTTATTTCCAGGATAATCATAAATGTGTGGGCCTGCACAGGGATGTTTTCCGTAAAAGCCTCCTTGGCTGTCTGCGTCCCCTTTTTCCAAATTAAATAACCCGACCCGAGAGACTCCCATGAGCAACTCTGCAGGAGGGCCGATAACGTCGACATGAGTAGTACTTTAGGAAAAGAAAAAGAATCTAAAGAGAAGGACCCGAAAGGCGGTCCAGCGGGGAAAGAAAGGGAAAAGGAGGCCAAGGCTCTCGCCAGCTTAGTGAAGGATGGGGGCAAGGACGCCAAGACCAAAGGGAAAGATGCCAAAGAAGGAAAGAAGGACACCAGCAGCTCGACACCGGGTGTTGCCTTCTCCGTCGACAACACAATAAAGCGGCCAAACCCGGCAGCCGGCACACGCAAGAAGTCCAGCAACGCCGAGGTGATCAAAGAGCTGAACAAGTGCCGGGAGGAGAACTCCATGAGGCTGGATCTGTCCAAACGCTCCATCCACATGCTGCCCACCTCCATCAAGGAGCTGACGCAGCTGGCTGAACTCTACTTGTACAGCAACAAGCTGCAGAGCCTGCCGGCCGAGGTGGGCTGCCTGTCCGGCCTGGTCACGCTGGCCCTGAGCGAGAACTCCCTGACCAGCTTGCCGGACTCCCTGGACTCCCTGAAGAAGCTGCGGATGCTGGACCTCCGGCACAACAAGCTGAGGGAGATACCGGCTGTCGTCTACCGGCTGATGTCGCTCACCACGCTGTACCTGCGCTTCAACCGCATCACCACGGTGGAGAAGGACATCCGGAACCTGTCCAAGATCACCATGCTCAGCATACGTGAGAACAAGATCAAACAGCTGCCTGCAGAGATCGGTGAGTGTGAAGCTTCATCAACGCCACGCTGGAGCACGGTTAATGCATTTAAAGTCATGAATGTTTCTGCACAGGGTGTGAAATTAACTTTTTGACACGTCGGCTGAATATATTTAAACGTGCAAAATGATGAAATGAGGTTTGTTGGGTTAATCAGGTGTCCCTGAGTGTTCATGTCTAAACCGGCTTCTTGGTTGTCTTAGTGGGATGTTGAGGGGTGAACGTGTCCTTCACTCTGCAGCGTTCAGCTTGTACAAAGAGTGAAGGAGATCATGAGTTGGCGTGTCTCTGATCCTGAGCATGCTGTGCGTCTCTCTGCAGGCGAGCTGTGCAGCCTCATCACTCTGGACGTCGCTCACAACCAGTTGGAGCATCTACCGAAGGAGATCGGGAATTGCACCCAGATAACCAACCTTGACCTGCAGCACAACGAACTCTTGGACCTCCCAGAAACTATAGGTCAGTAAAACGCTGCGACACACCCGCTGATATCAGACGACCCGTCTTCGCTCCCACTGGGACCGGACTGGGACCGGACTGGGATTCAGATTTTGTAAAAGTCAAGCTAACTTTGTGTTTTCTTGTCCCAGGAAACCTGGCGAGCATAAACCGCTTAGGTCTGCGATACAACAGATTGTCGGCCATCCCCAGATCATTAGCCAAATGTCGAGAGCTGGAGGAGCTGAACCTGGAGAACAACAACATCTCAGTGTTGCCTGAGGTAAGTATCGCTGCAGGAGAACAGAACTGTTCTTCATGTTGGGCTGGATTAAACAAAGAAATCAACTTTTATCACTTCCTGTAAACGACGTCCTGAGATCTGCTGCAGATATCTTCCTTTATGTGCCCGATGATGTCATAGTGTCCTGTTCTGATCACATGGTTTCTGTCTCTGTGCTGGATCAGGGTCTACTGTCCAGCCTGGTCAACCTGACCAGCCTGACACTGGCCAGGAACTGCTTCCAGTCGTACCCGGTGGGAGGACCGTCCCAGTTCTCCACCATCTACTCCCTGAACATGGAGCACAACCGCATCAACAAGATCCCCTTCGGGATCTTCTCCAGGGCCAAAGTGTTGAGCAAGCTCAACATGAAGGTACGAACTCGCTCCCATCCCAGTCAGAACCAGTCAGAACCAGTCAGAACCAGTCAGCTGTGTGTGTGTGTGTGTGTGTGTGTGTGTGTGTGAAAGAGTAAAAGAGTAAAAGTTTAGCTGCTCGTAAGAAACAAGAGTGATTCTTGAAGGATTCTTTTCACCTTCTGATTGGTCGAGCCGACACCTTTAATACGTGTGTTAGATGGACTCTCGTGGCTCTCCTGGGTCGCTCGTGTGTGTTAGATGGACTCTCGTGGCTCTCCTGGGTCGCTCGTGTGTGTTAGATGGACTCTCGTGGCTCTCCTGGGTCGCTCGTGTGTGTTAGATGGACTCTCGTGGCTCTCCTGGGTCGCTCGTGTGTGTTAGATGGACTCTCGTGGCTCTCCTCGGGCGCTCGTGTGTGTTAGATGGACTCTCGTGGCTCTCCTGGGTCGCTCGTGTGAGAGAATGATTTCTGTAAAACGTCAGGTATGAAAGTTGATGTCGTCTCACATGCTGCCACAGGCCTCAGTGAGAATGCTCAGACGTGTCGGGGCAGGAAGAGCACAGGTGTAACGCTTAGAAGTCACTGAAGGCTGCATCACGCTGGGCTGTGTTAGCGTCGTGGTTCTGGTCCGTTGGGGGTCTGCTGTCACACGGTCACATGGTCACACGGTCACATGGTCACACGGTCACACGGTCCGGGCTCACAGGGACGCTCGAAGACTCCCGAGGCTTCGTGAAACATTCGCTGGTGTTTCAGAGAGAGCAGGAAGACGTGCTGACGTCTTTAAAGCAGGATTCAAAGATCACCCTTTTTTTATCCCATCAGGGGGAAAATACTTTACACACCCCTGTTAAACACACACACACACACACACACACACACACACACACACACACACACACACACACACACACACACACACACACACACTGTTAGCGCAGCAGCTTTTCATTCTTGCGTCTGTTTTGGACGTGTGCTCGTGTGTTTCAGGTCGTTCTTGTCCTGACTCACTTTTACTTTGAACATGTTTCAGTTTATTTAATCTGCAAACCTCTCTGAGAGTGCCGACGCAGGCCGTGCTCCTGCAGGCGGCGCCCATGAAGGCCACGCCCTCCAGGCCGCCAGTTAAGAGCTGGATTTGCAGCGTTTCCCTTCACATGGAGGCGCTCTCTGAGTGTGTTGTTGTCATGAATGTTTTTACTGTGAGTGCAACATGTTTCGTATCTGCAGCAGGTTCATGTTTCTCCACGCTCACTGAATGTGCTGCTTTACCAAGCGGGAGCTTCCTGCTCTCACACACCGGCTTCAGAAGCACATTCACATTTACTATCCATGGTTTTTACTGCTGCCAGTGGTTTGACCTCGTCAGCCACCGTAGATTTAAGTTTTCACACAGGTAGCTGCATCTCCTGGTGTGTGCGTGTCCTCGTGTCGACCGACGTCTGAACTGTCCGATTTGTTTCCGTCTCTTCAGGACAACCAGTTAACGTCTCTGCCGCTGGACTTTGGCACGTGGACGAGCATGGTTGAGCTGAACCTGGCCACCAATCAGCTGACGAAGATCCAAGAAGACGTCTGCGGGTTGGTCTCTCTGGAGGTGAGTCTGCCACGCACGGGTAGCAGGAAGTATAAAGTCCCGTCTCACACACACACACACACACACACACACACACAGTGTACCGTCAGCATCAGTGTGAAAGCACTCTGCTCCAGATCTACCCGGGCCGAAGCACGTCGTCGTGCAACACGTGCACGGCTTCACATGATCGTGGAGCGAAAAAGTCCGTGTCTGAACATGACGGCTGCTTGGCTCACTGCGAGTCAGATAGAGGCCGAACGCTGTGCACGCCATGTACCGGCGCTCGTTCATCATCTGTGCTGTCCAAGCACTCAGCTTCCAAGCGTGCCGGGGCCGAGGAAGTGCACAGATGGAAGCTCTCTAGTCAGACCAGCTGGACGCTCGGGGTCAGGGATGTGGTCGTGAGGGCGTCTTTCAGGCTTCTCCTGGTTTCTAATAACCAGTTCCTCTTTATGTTCCTGCTTCATCCCCGACGTGATGTTTGGACATCAGGAATGCTTCTTTACTGATCTCTGTTTTTATTTTAACAGGTTTTAATATTGTCCAATAATCTTCTGAAGAAGCTTCCACATGGTATCGGGAATTTGAGGAAGCTACGTGAGCTGGACTTGGAGGAGAACAAGTTGGAGTGTCTACCCAATGAAATAGCGTATCTGAAAGATTTACAAGTAAGTGTTGTGAAGGAGTCTGCAGGAGCTGTTAGATAATCAGCCACAGATGGTCTCTGTGAGAAATGAACATCAGTGTTGATCAAACTGGCTCTGTTGTATCGACTACAAAAGATCAGCGATGTGTCAGCGACCACCAGACGAAGATTTATTCCATCAGACGATTTATTTCATTTTCATCCTGTGAGTTTTTGTGTACTTTAAGAAATGTCCACGACCATTTTGAATCCAGGGTCAAATCGTTGCTAAATGTTCTCATCACTGGAGGGTTTGGAGACAGACTGGAGACAGACTGGAGACAGACTGGAGACAGACTGGAGACACGTTAAAGGAACATGGAGACATTTAGTTTGAAGTTGTTGTTACTCTGTGTGAATGACGTTTTAATCTTTAGTACTAATGCCCAACTTCCTGCTCCTGTTTCCTCTCTCTCTCTCTCTCTCTCTCTCTCTCTCTCTCTCTCTCCCCCTCCGCCTCTCTCTCTCTCTCCCCTCCGCCTCTCTCTCTCTCTCTCTCTCTCTCCCCTCTCTCTCTCTCTCTCTCTCTCTCTCTCTCCCCTCTCTCTCTCTCTCTCTCTCTCTCTCTCTCTCTCCCCCCCTCTCTCTCTCTCTCTCTCCCTCTCTCTCTCTCTCTCTACCTCTCTACCTCTCTACCTCTCTCTCTCTCTCTCCCTCTCTCTCTCTCTCTCTCTCCCCCTCCGCCTCTCTCTCTCTCTCTCTCTCTCTCTCTCTCTCTCTCTCTCTTTCTCTACCCCTCTCTCTTTAGAAACTGGTGTTGACGAACAACCAGCTGACTACGTTACCCAGAGGCATCGGCCACCTCACCAACCTCACTCACCTCGGTTTGGGGGAGAACCTGCTGCAGCACCTTCCGGAGGAGATCGGTAAGCAGATGTGTAGCGTGCTCTCTCTCGGTCTCAGAGGAGCTGGACATACGTGGACATACGGAGGGACGGCGTCCTCCTCAGAGACGTGATGCAGCGTTTGTTTCTGTCCTCAGGTACTCTGGAGAACCTGGAGGAGCTGTACCTCAACGACAACCCCAACCTGCACAGCCTCCCGTTCGAGCTGGCCCTGTGCAGCAAGCTGTCCATCATGAGCATCGAGAACTGTCCCCTCAGCCACCTGCCGCCGCAGATCGTGGCAGGAGGCCCCTCCTTCATCATCCAGTTCCTCAAGATGCAGGGACCGTACCGTGCCATGGTCTGAGCCCGGAGCGGCTCCATCCCAGACCTACTCAAAGTCCCTGAACGCGCCCCTCCTCTCGCTCTGCACTCTGACGCCTGCCCCGCCACACGACGTGCATCACACACTGTAAAGAAAGCAGACCGCCAAAATCAGTGGCGGGGGCAAACACGAGGACGAGGACGAGGAGGAGGAGGAGGAGTTTCTTTCACCATCGTTACGCAGACACGAGGGGGAATCTTTGGAGACGCGACGCCGTCGTTCTCGGACCCCTGCTCATCTTTCATTCCGGAACCGTGCGAGAGGAAAAACGTTTCCCTCTCTTTGCCAAAACTGAAGAAATCTAAAGTTCTATATATAACTGTGAGCTGGCAAGTCTTTGAAACATATACGCCGTGTATTTACAGTCGTCACGTGAGCCAGGAAACAACTGTATGCAAAAACGCCGTCACATGAGCTGCTGCTGCCGTAACTCGCTGGCTTTCTTTCTGTTTTCACATCTGAATCACATCGCCGGCTCCGGGACCGCGGAGCGCCGCCATCTTTGTTTTAAACCGTGCCTACGTTTAGAGCGAGCCAGGGGTTCGCCTCGAGACGCCAACGTCCCTGAGAATACACAGGTGTCAATTATTTCAACACTTCTTTTTTTTATCACTGCGGTTTTTACCTTCTTCTTCTCTTTCTGTTTTTAATGCTTCTTCTTCTTCTGCTGTTGTTGCATTAATCTGTAATCGAGCGATATCGCCTGTAAAAAGGAAAACGCGGCGTTCTGAGGCGTCTCCGACAAGCGGCGGCGGCGGCAGCAGTCGTCGAACATGACGCCGGAGCTGTTTGTAAACGCAGGTGAGACACGGCCACCTGCTTGAAAAGAGAGAGTCTCTGTGAGGTGGGCGGAGCTTATCGCTGCTGGTGTGATGAACGGCGTGACGAGCGGTCGGAGCGTTTTTTTAAAATGTAAACAAATCCTGGTTGTTGCCTTTGAGTGCAATTTTTAAGTTGTTTACTTCTTTGATATTATCCTCGGTGTCGGGCGGCGGCGGCGGCGCTGTCGTTCAGTGGATCATCGACCAACATATCAGAAAAGACGCGCGGGCGTCTCTGGCGGGCGGGCGTGGCGCGGCGAGCGGATCTGACCTTAATCATTACCCGTTGATCTCTTTTAACTTGTTGATATCTTCTTTGTCCCACACTGTCCCAGCACTGCTGCTGCTCTTATGCACTTTTTACCAACACTTTGGCGCCCTCTAGAGGACGTAAACGCACGCAGCAGCCTCTGAGCGGTGACTCGCCACGGGGCCGCTCGGCCTCTTCAAGTATTTTATGGCGTGCGTTAAACACAGAATAGGATCCTGTTTTTTTTTTTTTAACCTGTCAGGAACTCGCTCCCTTGACCTGTGACAGATGTCCGTGTGGCCGTGATGTGGCGTCGGCCGTGGCGAGCGCACGGTTGGACGGTGATGTTGGGTTAGTATTACTTTGTGGACATGAAACATCCCGGCTCGCTCTTCAATCATCCTTCTGTTACTCGATGGAAACCTGGCTCTACTTTTTCTTGCAGCAGCTTTTGCGTGTTTCAGTGGGCTGCGGTTCGGTCTCCTCCACGGGGAGCGGGCGCCGCCGCCGCTGCAGCTCGCCTCTGATCGGGGGGGAGGGGGGGTCGATGTGAACGATGTACCGCTGCTTCTTATTTACCAGCAGAACCTGTTGCTGCTTTTGTGGACTGAAACTTTTGCTGTACAAGACGACGGTGGGGGCGGGGCGGGCGGGAGGGAGGGGGCGGGCCGGGAGGGGGCGGGGCGGGAGGGGGCGGGGCGGGGCGGGAGGGAGGGGGCGGGCCGGGAGGGGGCGGGGCGGGACGCAGGAAATCATCCACTGATACTGACTACACTAAAAACCACGAGGAGAGACAAACGCCCTGACCTTCTCCATCGGGCGCCAGGCTCGCTGGTTCTCTCAGATCAAAGCGTTGGGACGACTCAACGAGGTGCATATTTGAGCGTCACGCCGCTCCAGGACGAGACGGACGGGAAAAAGACAAACAAACAAAAATGTAAAAAGGGCTTTCTGTGTTCACGCTCGACGACACGCCGGAGGCATTCCTGGGTTTTCTATCAAAGCTTTGGAACTTTCTTTTCTCTGTGTATTTTCTTTGAGCTGTAAACTATTGTGTGACCGATGCCTTCAACGAGTACTCAAAGTGACATGTGCATTAGGTGTGCGGCGCCCGCGCTGTGACCCGTTTTTACATTCAGTCTCTGTTTTTACTTTGTCATGTGCCATTTTGCGACGGGGCGAGCGTGCCAGTGTGCGGATCGACCGGAGAGCTTTTTATCACATCCTGGAATGTAGTTCATCATCTGAGGAGGAGGGGCCGCCTTCGCCGCCGCTGAGCTCTCGGGGCGGCCCGCTCAGTCAGAGGCGTCCGTTTGGATCCAAACGAGGAGTTTATTTTTCAGACTTTGCGGATGGCGTCGCAGGATCAGCCGCTTCGCTCCTCTCCGGGTTAAAGTTGATCCTCTTTTTTTCTTGCCTGGTCGTTTTTGTACAGGAAACAAGCGTGCTGACTTGATTGGTTGGGGTCAGACGTGGGGGCGTGTCTGCGTAGAGGACGTAGATTTTGTGGCTACTCGGTGCGTCTGCAAATGCGAATCTTTTTTTTTTTTTTTATTACGACGGGTGTGGCGGCGTTGCGTGTGGCGGCGTTGCGTGTGGCGGCGTTGCGTGTGGCGATGCTTCTCCTACTTAATCGACGAGCAGCCTTAATGCTTTTTTCTTCTTTCCCGTGTTTGTTGGGCGACCCCGCCCGTCTGAGGCCGCTGACCGACGGCGAGGCACCCGGTGGTTAAAATGTACTCTGTCGTCTTCTTCTTTCACTCTGTACAGAAACGTGGCGTCCTGGTCGACTCAGTATTACGAGAATCTGTGACGAGTTTTACTGAAGAGCGAGCGCGCTGGAAGACGACGCCATCATGCTACCAGGTGGATGTGCGTTAGCTTGCGTCTCGCTCTTCTTCAGCGTTAAAGGGGAATTCCACCTGAGCTGACTTCCTGTTTTCTCTCCGCTCGTATCGCGAGGTCGCTCGGTGAAGTCGAACATTTAAACACGCCAGAGGAGTCATTTTATTCTTTTCAGATAGTTGGATCTCATTTTCTTCATCTGATAAAGCACATGACCACTTCCTGCTTCAGTCAGAACAGGTGGAATGGCCCTTTAACGCTAAGCCCCGCCCCCTCCCCACCGCTCTTCCCCTCTCCTCCGGTCAGTAAAGGGATCCAGGTCCACGGATTGGACGGATGTTGAAGGTGTTTTTTTTGGGGTCGAGCAGATGCAGACGTGACTACCTCCTATGTGAGTCTTCATCGGTAACCACGGTGACCAACAACCGGTGCGAGCTGTTCCTACCTGGCGAACGCACACAAAGACGCGCGTCGAAGCGGGAACGTAGATCTGGACCAGCAGTTCCTCCTTTGTTTTTACCAAGCATCCTTCAGTTGTTTTATTTCTGTCAAACACCTTTATAAAAGTATTATTTTGAAAAGCAAAAGAGGAAGTCGACACTGATTTGTGTGCTTGTTGTAAATGACAAACTTAATCAACGCCGCCCCATTGTAAGAGAAACCAACTAGCTGCAGAGAGCCGCTCTGCAGACCAGTAAAGATGACCATGTTTGGTGATGTTCTGTATGTACATACATCTTTTTAACTGTAATAAACCGATAAATATTTACAAATTTATCACATGCTGGATTTTTTTTCTTTTTCATTTAACCTTTATTCATACAAAGCCTGAGTGACGTCCCCCTGCGTGTTCCTGCAGGGGGCGCTGGAGTCCCCCGCGTGTTCCTGCAGGGGGCGCTGGAGTCCCCCGTGTGTCCCTGCAGGGGGCGCTGGAGTCCCCCGTGTGTCCCTGCAGGGGGCGCTGGAGTCCCCCGTGTGTCCCTGCAGGGGGCGCTGGAGTCCCATGGATGGCGGTCTCCGTGCTGGAAATGCTGTCTCAGGCTAACGTTGAGTCAAGCTAACGACAGGCTGAGAGCTGAGGCCACACCCACCTGTCAATCAGCTCAGCTACACGCCTTATTGTGAATAACTCTGATCCTTCATCCAATCAAAACTGATGAGTCATCAAAACATTCCCCCCCGTACAGTGTGTGTGGATGGAGACATGAGCTAATCACACCAATTTGGTTTTTTGAAGCAGGCTGTAAACATGTTCATGTCTGCTGTAAAAACAGGCTGTTTGAATGGGTGTGTATGTGACTTCCTGTGCTGCTGCAGCCAGCCTCTAGTGGACACTCCAGGAACTGCAGCCAGCCTCTAGTGGACACTCCAGGTACTGCAGCCAGCCTCTAGTGGACACTCCAGCTACTGCAGCCAGCCTCTAGTGGACACTCCAGGAACTGCAGCCAGCCTCTAGTGGACACTCCAGGTACTGCAGCCAGCCTCTAGTGGACACTCCAGCTACTGCAGCCAGCCTCTAGTGGACACTCCAGCTACTGCAGTCAGCCTCTAGTGGACACTCCAGCTACTGCAGACAGCCTCTAGTGGACACTCCAGGAACTGCAGCCAGCCTCTAGTGGACACTCCAGGTACTGCAGGATGTTTAACTTCTTCATCTAACTCATGTTTAAACACTGCAGGTTTCTTCTTGAGGTTGGAGACCTGTCATCAGGTGAAACTGTTACAGACATGAGGCAGTTCACAGGGCTTTACAGACAATCACACAGAAATACATTAAAATAAAGCTTAAGGGAAGAATGAAACAGAAGGAAAAAAACAGCAAAAGAAAGATTGTACATCATAAAATACAGAAGAATAAAGTAACAGAACTGTTAAAGGAAGTATATATTGCAGAAGAGCAGAAAGTATATTTCTGATGGAAACCTGAGTGAATAATACAGATTTAAAGGAGTTTGTATTCAAGCCATGAAAGAAGGTCGACTCTACAGGTTTGTTTTTGACTAACAGGACTTATTCCTGTTTTAATATCCTTATTAAAAAAATCAGCTTTAATACTTAACTTTCCCATCATGAAAACATTTTTAATAATCCCATAAAACAAACTCACGGAAACATGACGTCACTGAGTCAGCATGTTGATCATTGTGTTTACAGGACAGTGTGTGTTGTGATCCTCTACTCCTGTGCAGCACCGCCCCCTGCTGGTGAAGAAGGGTGTGAGTCATGTTGATGGTTGAAGCTTCACTCTGAGCGCTCTGCCCGCCATGAAGAGTGCTGAATAATAATAATACAATAATAATGTGAGAGAGTGAGGCTGAAGGATATTCATTAAATAGAAAATGTTCAGTATAATGTGTTTTTTTAATTCTTTTTTTTACAGCTTTGATTCTTTTACACATTTTTGACCTATGAAAATGAACCTTTGTATAATTTGTTGTTGTTTAACCATTTAATGACCTGAGCTAAACACTGAAAGCTTTTACAAAAACATTAACCACGTTACAGACTTGATTCTGAGAAAAACAAAAAAACCAAACAGATAAAGAACAAAAAGATCAAAGTATTTGACGTTCTTTTATTACAGAGTTTCTATTGTGAACGTTTTGATTCTGATCTACAGACTGTCCATTGTGCCAGTGGGTGGTAACACACAATGAGGTTTGCCTTGATGTTGTGAATGAGAGCTGTATCTCAGAAGTGGAAAGATGTAACACTTGGGAATCCAAGCAAAAGTGAAGTCACTTTAAGTTTATTTAGCAGGTTTACAACAGCTTCAGCTGACCAAAGTGCTTTACATGCACACAAACCAATACTTACCTGGACTATAAATAGTCAGGATAAGAAACAACCATTCTAATAAATATACAGAATAGGTCATGGACTTGGACCCATAAGAGAGGGTCTGGGACTCAAAAGGAACGGATCAGGGACCTATAAGGACCGGGTAAGGGACTCCTAAGGACCGGGTAAGGGACTCCTAAGGACCGGGTCAGGGACCCATAGGAAAGAGTCAGGGACTCTCAAGAACCATGAACCACAGGACACATCATCAGTAGTGTACCTTTGAGTCACATGAGAAGTGTCCAGTTGTTTAACTGGTGCAGCTCATGGGACTACAAAGTCTGTCTTTTAAATTAGAACACAATCTTTTCTCACTGTGATTTTTTATTGTGTATTTATGTTATTTTTCAAAAGTTTGATACTATCTTATTTGAAAAACAAAACCTGAGCGATATTAACACAATAATTGTGACCCGTAAGATAAAAAAGGTTTGGACACCACTGATTTAGTGAAAGGTGATCGTATTTCCACTCAGTGATGTCATAATAATGTGACGGCGGCGGAGGTTAGTGACGTGGGTCTGCCGAGGTGGAACTACAGTTTTCATAAAATGGACTACAAATGTTTCCCCTGAGCCTTCTAAGTGATGAAATAATCCTAAAAACCAGGAAGTGAATGAAGATATAACACTGATGCTTCACTTTGATGGGTTTAAGATAGTTTGAAGTTGTTTAAGGTAAATTATTACGCTGCTAACTTCTTTCATCTGTGTCCCTTTTATTTTTTAGTATCTGACTTTTCTTTGTTGTGGAAAGATGTACTGTTTGGTTTCTATGACAACATAAATAGAAACATAAATATACCTCGTTAACTTGTTGATCATTTTAGGAACATTTCATTTTAACAAGGTCAAATTTAGTGACTCTAAACTTCTTTTTATTGCTTTTAATAAGGAAACTGAACAGAACATCAAAACCATCAATGACTCAAAAAATAATAAAGCTAAAACCAGTTACGCTCTTTATTTAATGTATTTATGTGAAACTCCCCCTGGCTCTGCTCTTTAGTATTGTAAGTCTGTATTCATGACTTTTTTTCTTGTTCCTTCTGTTCCAATACGTGTTTTGTATTGTAAAATTTTAAATAAAGTTTAAAAATAAAAGAATGGTCCAGTGTTTTCTAAAGGTTATAAAGGAAGCATTGAGCCACCTTTTCTTAACTTTTAGAGAATTCAAACCGCTCTTAGAGAGAAAGGAGATAGGAGGGACAATCCAAACTCTGTCTCTTCAGGAGCAGTGTGGAGTGAGAAACAAACAACCTGGTCTGTGGAAATAAACCCAAAACAGCTCTTCTAATATATAATATACCTCTATAATTTGATGAATTAGTGTTTGCAAAGCTGCTAATATAAAAATAAGTCAGCAGGAGATTCAATCTGATCTAAGGTTTCAAACCGGATCACTGCAGTCTGTCTTGGAAGCTAGGGAAGAGAATACACGACTCATGTCTTTTCAGGATTGGGGGAAGTCACACCTCTCAGGCAACTGGACAAAAAGTTAACTTGTTGTTTCAAACAACAAAGAGCAGCAACAGGCCAGGCGTGCTGCAGCCAGGGCTGTTGTGGAGGCAAAAACGTGGACCTGGGAGGAGTTCGGGGAGGCCATGGAGGAGGACTTTCGGATAACATTGAAGAGATTCTGGTTAACCGTCCATTGACTTAGGAGGGTGAAGAAGTGCTTCACCAACACTGTTTACAGTGGAGGTGGGGAGCTGCTGACCTCAACTGAGGAAGTAGTCAGGTGGTGGAGGGAATACTTTAAGGATCTCCTCAATCCCACCATCACGTCTTCCACTGTGGAAGCAGAGGCCAAGTCCTCAGAGACTCATCCATCACCCAAGCCGAAGTCACCAAGGTAGTTGGCGAGTTCCTTGGTGGTAAGGCTCTGGGGGTGGATGAGATTCGCCCTGAGTATCTTAAGTCTCTGGATGTGCAGGGGCTGTCATGGTTGACACGTCTCTGTATCATCGCGTGGAGGTCGAGGACAGTGCCTCTGGATTGGTAGACCGGGGTGGTGGTCCCTCTTTTCAAGAAGGGGGACCGGAGGGTGTGTTCCAACTACCGGGGAATCACACTCCTCAGCCTCCCTGGGAAAGTCTATTCCAGGGTACTGGAGAGGAGGATCCAGCTGTTAGTCGAACCTCAGATTCAAGAGGAACAATGCGGTTTTCGTCCTGGCTGTGGAACACTGGACCAGCTCTACACTCTCCAGCGGGTGCTCGAGGGTTCATGGGAATTCTCTCAACCAGTCCACATGTGCTTTGTGGATCTGGAGAAGGCGTTCGACCTTGTCCTCCGTGGTGTCCTATGGGGGGTGCTCCAAGAGTGTGGGATCAAGGGCCCTTTGCTAAGGGCGGTCCAGTCCCTGTATGCCCGAGGCAGGAGTCTGGTTCGCTTTCCGAAGTCGGACCTGTTCCCGGTGCGTGTTGGCTTCCGGCAGGGCTGCCCTTTGTCTCCGGTTCTGTTCATAACTTTTATAGACAGAATTTCTAAGTGCAGCCAGGGGTCGGAGGGGGTCCGGTTCAGGGACAACAGGATCTCGTCTCTGCTTTTTGCAGATGAGGCCAGGATGAGGATCAGCACCTCTAAATCTGAGACCATGGTTCTCGTCCGGAAAATGGTGGCTTGTCCTCTCCATATCGGTGGAGAGTCTTTGCCCCAGGTGGAGGAGTTCAAGTATCTCGGGGTCTTGTTTAGAAGTGGGGGGAAGATGGAGTGCAGCGTCCACAGTCATGTGGTAGCTGTATCGGTCAGTTGTGGTGAAGAAGGAGCCGAAAGGTGAGGCTCTCAATTTACCGATCGATCTCCGTTCCTACCCTCATGTTCATGAGCTTCGAGTCATAACCGAAAAAACGAGATCCCAAACACAAGTGGCTGAAATGGGCTTCCTCCGTAGGGTGGCTGGGTGCGCCCTTAGAGATAGAGAGAGAGCTCGGTCACCAGGGAGGAGCCGGGAGGTGTTCTGGGGACTTCTCGGGGTCCAACCGGAAGAGCTGGAGGAAGTGTCTGGGGAGAGGGATGTCTGATAGATAGATAGATAGATAGATACTTTATTGATCCCGAGGGAAATTCAAGTTTTTTTTTTTTTTGATTTTTTAGTTTGGGCATCCCTGTTAAGACTGCTGCCCCCGTGACACAGCCCTGATAAGTGGTGGAAAATGAATGGATGGATGGATGAATCCCTTTAAGGATTAAAAATTCAGATTACTGTGAATAAACTATTCAACAAAGCTGGTTTATTAAGGGCCTCACACGGGGCACCAGAGACGAACCAAGCCTTCATGGGGCCCTAAGCAAAATTTGATTTTGTGACCCTCTATTTCAGCCAATGATAGTCATTGTTGATCATTCACACACCTCTTATAAACTCCTTGTGGCTCTGGTAGTGTTGTTTACATTATCCTATTGTCAGCCTGGCATGTCTTTACATATGACTTGTAATTTATAAAGACATGGTGGTGGCCCAGTTGAGAACATAAATAATACCAGTGAATGATGTCCAGGGTGCCACATATTGTTCCTAATTTCAAAATGTAAAACACTCAGCAAGAGCGGTCTGGGGTTGAACGTTCAGGTGATGAAGCTTTGTATTTACTGTAAGAGTCATTGTGAGTATCAGTCTTTTACATATTAGTCTTAAATTACCTGTTTTTATTTTTTAGCTAATTGTTATTATTTAATGTTCACTTTGGACAGAGAGAGCTCAGTCTACCAAATTTAAATTTCATTGGCATGAATATTTTGTTATTTGAACGGCCAGTTAAGAGATACATTTTTTTTTTTTAATTTATGTATTTAAGATTTATTTTTGGGCGTTTTACAGCCTTTATTGCAGAAAAGGAATAGTGGACAGGGTCGGAAAATGGGGAGACATGCGGGCAGGACCACCACGGGCCGGGCGCGATGACTATGCAGTACATAGGGACCCATTCAGTTCCACTGCGCCACCAGCAACCCCAACAAATTCCTCACGTTTTTAAAGTAGCTAGCTAATTCGCTAATTACGGCTACACAAATCTCTTTGATTAACGTTTCATTACCAGGTCATACCTTTATCTTGGCATTTCTCCTCTCCCACTTTCCTTTTTCTGCACCTGAAGGATATGTCCTTTTTTTTTACTTTGTTTTTTGACCTTTGGACGTACAGTGACAGTGCGCACCTCACGGCAGGAGTGATGTCATCACAGGTGCAGGAGAGGCAGAGCTTTGACATTTAAAGAGAGGCAGGAAGAATCACTAGGCCTACATGAACAACATCACTCTGTTGACCTAAAAGTGTTTTTGTACAATAATATATCTTTGATCATGTAGAAATCATCAGTCAGACTCGTACATGCAAAAATTAAAAGTAATTGTTTTGTTAATTGCTCTTGGGGGCCCCTAGTGGCCGCGGGGCCACAAGCAAGCACTTAGTTCACTTATGCCTTGGGCTGGCTCTGCAGGGCACTAACTATGTTGGAGTTTGTAGAGCAAATACGTTGTTAACAAGAAATTAATAATTTCTTTATTTAACTATTATTATAAATCGATAATATTGTTAAACTGAGTTTAAAAAAACCTCGAGGCACCACTCTGATATCAGAGATCAATCAAATATTACAATATCAGTCTTGATTTAGTTAATGAAATAATAATAATATTAATAATAATGAAATAAATGTATTTAATAAATTCAAGGTGTGAAATCAAATTAGTGTGTGTGAGTGAAACAAAAACACTCACACACAAACACTCACACACACACACTCACACACACACACACACACACGCACACACACCAGCTGATTTCCTGTAACTGGAGGAGGGATGGGCAAATCGTCATCCAGACTCATGAGAGGAGGCGGGACAGGTAGGAAACCTGTGGTACAATCAGTCAGTGCAGACTCCGTCTGAAGTGGACAGAAGTGAAGAGAGAAGTAAAGAGTGAAGCAGGGTGAGTGTTTATCCACAGTTTTTATATCTTCACTTCTGTACTCTGTTTCCTCCTGTGAACCGAACACAGACAGTTTCTAATGGAGTCACAGCTTACATTCATATGAGCTGTGTGTGTGTGTGTGTGTGAGTGTGTGTGTGTGTATGTGTGTGTGAGTGTGTGTAGGTGTGTGTGTGTCTGTGTGTGTGTGTGTGTGTGAGTGTGTGTGTGTGTGTGTGTGTATGTGTGTGTGAGTGTGTGTAGGTGTGTGTGTGTCTGTGTGTGTGTGTGTGTGTGAGTGTGTGTGTGTGTGTGTGTGTGTATGTGTGTGTGAGTGTGTGTGTGTGTGTGTGTGTGTGTATGTGTATGTGTGTGTGTGTGTGTGTAGGTGTGTGTGTGTCTGTGTGTGTGTGTGAGTGTGTGTAGGTGTGTGTGTGTCTGTGTGTGTGTGTGTGTGTGTGTGTGAGTGTGTGTGTGTGTGTGTGTGTGTGTATGTGTATGTGTGTGTGTGTGAGTGTGTGTAGGTGTGTGTGTGTCTGTGTGTGTGTGTGTGTGTGTGTGTGTGTCTGTGTGTGTGTGTATGTGTATGTGTGTGTGAGTGTGTGTGTGAGTGTGTGTAGGTGTGTGTCTCTGTGTGTGTGTGTGTGTGTCTGTGTGTGTGTGTGTGTGTGTGTGTATGTGTATGTGTGTGTGAGTGTGTGTGTGTGTGTGTGTGTGTGTGTGTGTGTGAGTGTGTGTGTGTCTGTGTGTGTGTGTGTGTGTGTGTCTGTGTGTGTGTGTGTGTGTGTCTGTGTGTGTGTGTGTGTCTGTGTGTGTGTGTGTGTGTGTGTGTGTGTGTAGGTGTGTGTGTGTCTGTGTGTGTGTGTGTGTCTGTGTGTGTGTGTGTGTGTGTGTATGTGTGTGTGAGTGTGTGTAGGTGTGTGTGTAGGTGTGTGTGTGTCTGTGTAGGTATGTGTGTAGGTGTGTGTAGGTGTGTGTCTGTGTAGGTATGTGTGTAGGTGTGTCTCTGTGTGTAGGTGTGTGTAGGTATGTGTGTGTGTGTGTCTGTGTGTGTGTGTGTGTGTGTGTGTGTGTGTGTATGTGTATGTGTGTGTGAGTGTGTGTAGGTGTGTGTGTGTGTCTGTGTGTGTGTGTGTGTGTGTGTGTGTGTGTGTGTGTGTGTATGTGTGTGTGAGTGTGTGTAGGTGTGTGTGTGTGTCTGTGTGTGTGTGTGTGTAGGTGTGTGTCTGTGTGTGTCTGTGTGTGTGTGTGTGTGTGTGTGTGTGTGTGTAGGTGTGTGTCTGTGTGTGTGTGTGTGTGTGTGTGTGTGTGTGTGTGTGTTAGATCAAACTGGTTTCTCCTGTTCCTCTTGTTTTGCTCCCTCAGTGAGTGTTTCTGTGTTTCCTCTCAGACTTCAGATCAGATCATGGATGTGAGTTTAGAGGAAGAGGAGGACGGAGCAGAGTCTCTGAACAGTGATCGCTCCAAAGAAGAACCTGATAACTTCAGAACTCAACCTGGACCCTCAGACACAGAGTAAGTCTTCTTACCAAAGAAACAAACCATGAAAGCTTCTCATCATCCACAGCTGTAGACCTTTTTATATTTACAGCTTCTTTTATAGTTTTGTCCTCAGAGAGTTTATTAAAGATTCATATCATAAAAATACGAGTCTCCTGTACCCAGCTGTCTGTCTCTGACGAGTGATCAGTCCAAAGGTGGTCTTATGGTCTTCAGTAAAGAATCTGGACCCTCAGACACAAAGTCAGTCTTCTTACTAACTCTTTGTCTCTTCAGATGTTTCCTTGTAGGGTTGGTCACCTTGTAAAGCTGTAATCTAATCTTATCTGTCTTACAAAGTAAGTACATTTATTAAAACCGCAAGCGGTGATGAAGGGACCGAAGCACCCCGCGCATGTCGGCGCGTGTCGCGACCGCGAGAGTGCGACCGCGGGAGTGCAGCCGCGACACGTGGCCAAGCAGCAGGCCTTACAGTCATCGAAGGTTAAAAAATAGGAGTGTGCCGAGACATCAAAGTTTGATGGTACGCCGTGGCCACGCCCCTTGACGAAATAACGTGCGGAGCACAACGAGAGATCTTCAACATGTCTAGAACACACTAAGATTGAGTTTACGATGATCGGATAAACGCTGTTGGAGGAGTTCGTTCAAATAGCTAACCTGTGAAAAAGGAATTTCAGCCATTTTTCTTGCATTAAAAAAAATATGGCGGACTTCCTGTTTGGTTATGACCATGGGCGTAAGAGGATTTTATGTAGCTCCTGACATGCCCAATGAGCATAAAAATTTCATACATGTAGGAAAAAGAAACCTCTATGGGGAGGCCATTTTTAAAAATTCATGGGGGCGCCACTGAGTCATTTAGCCACGCCCACATATTATAACAACATGACAAGTTAAATTTTCTACTGGGATCATGTGTGTTATGTTTGATGACTCTACACCTATATTAAACACTGTAACAAACTACTTCCTGTTTGTGACGAACATCAAGTCCGTATGACCACGCCCTTTGACGAAATAACGTGCAGAGCACAACGAGAGATCTTCAACATGTTTAGAATACACTGACACTGAGTTTACGATGATCGGATAAACGCTGTTCTAGGAGTTCGTTCAAATAGCTAACCTGCGAAAGAGGAATTTTAGCCATTTTTATTGCATTCAAAAAAATATGGCGGACTTCCTGTTTGGTTATGACCATGGGTGTAAGAGGATTTTATGTAGCTCCTGACATGCCCAATGAGCATAAAAAAAATTGTGTATGTAGGACAATCAAACCTCAATGGGGAGGCCTTTTTGAAAATTTCAAGGGGGCGCCACTGAGTCATTTAGCCACGCCCACTTTTTGTGCCAACATGTCTAGTTTTATTTTTCCACTGGGATCATGTGTGTGATGTTTGATGACTCTACGCCTATATTAAACACTGTAACAAACTACTTCCTGTTTGTGACGAACATCAAGTCCGTATGACCACGCCCTTTGACGAAATAACGTGCAGAGCACAACGAGAGATCTTCAACGTGTCAAGAACAAGCAGATACTTAATTTCCATCCATCGGATAATTGCTTTTGGAGGAGTTCGTTCAAATAGCTAACCTGTGAAACGCGAATTTTTGCCATTGAAAAAAAAATATGGCGGACTTCCTGTTTGGTTTTGACTATGGGCGTAAGAGGATTTTATGTGAGATCTCGCATGCTTAATGTGTATAAAAATTTTCATCCACGTAAGACGAAAAAACGTCGATGGGGAGGCCCTTTTGAAAATTTGAAGGGGGTGCCACTGAGTCATCTTGCGAAAAAAATTTACGAAATGACGAGAATATCAAATTTTTCGCCAGACCCGATGACATTGGAGATTTTGATGAGTTTTCATTGACGTTCAAGCCGTCAAAAGGGGCGTCAAACTGACGGACCGAAAAAAATAAATAAATAATCATTTGAAGAACAATAGGGTCATAGGGTCCTTCGCACTGGTCAGTGCTTCGGTCCCTAATTAGCAGCAGAAGATGGCGCTCAGCACGGCCCATGTTTTCAGGTGACCTTGAAAGGTGTGTGTGTTAGAAAGAGAGGGGAAAAGAAACAGCGTGTGTCTGAAGAGGCTGGATCACAGTCTGTTACTCTGGAATAGTTTACTCCATCCCCAGGAGCCAGTGGCTGAATTTATGTGAGACAGTGTTTACACTGGTCTCCCTGATCATGAAGCTATTATCCAGATATAACACTAGAATTCACAGAGAAACACACACAGGACGCAGCAGCCCAAATGAAGACAACAAATATAGGTTTTACTCTGGTAAAACCCATAATGCTTTATTTGGTCTTAATGCACCACTCCACTTTATTGTATTTGATATCACTTCTCATATCTAATCCATCATTGCACTACGGCCACTTTATTCTATCAGTATTCACCTACCGACCGACCAATCATACACCATACACACTTGCCTGACAGGCCACTGAGAGAGGAAATGTTGTTCTTCAGTCTTTATGAAAGCAGGAGGATTCAAACACAAGAAACAATCATCTCCCTGCAGATTATGAGCTGAATCCAAACAGAAGAAAGAAGCTGTTACCTGCTCTCTGTCATCATCTGACTGTTTACATTGTGTTTGATAAATCTTCATATTTTCTATCAGTCAACCATCAGTTTAGTTCTAAAGACATGTCTTCACAGGGGGACGAAGAGGACTCATGTTAGAGAGGAGAAGACGTCCTGTCCTCAGTATGGATCCAGACCAGGAGCTGGACTGCAGACAGTCAGTCAGAGCAGCACTCAACAAAGTAAGACTGGACACCTTTGTGCTTCTGTGATCTCCTAAAACACAACTTTTATTGGTCAATGTCAAAAGTCTAGAAATTAAAACTCTTTTTACTTCTTTTACAAAAACATCTGAAAACAATAATCAGATTCTATCATTCTCTCTTTCAGTAGATAGAGGTCAGCAGGAGGTTTTAGATCAACATAAGGTCAGTCTGAGGACGAGATGTGAACGTGTGACTGAAGGAAGTGATGAAACAGGAAGTAGAACCCCCCTCAACAGGATCTTCACTGAACTCCATATCACAGAGGGACAGAGAGAAGAGGTGAACACCCAACATGAGGTGAGACAGATGGAGACAGACTCTAAAAAGAAGAAGACCCTCCATGAGACTCCAATCAGGTGCCAGGACATCTTTAAAGCCTTACTGGACCAACAGGAACCAAAGACAGAAGCTCAACCCGACCAACAGGAACCAAAGACAGGAGCTCAACCCGACCAACAGGAACCAAAGACAGGAGCTCAACCCGACCAACAGGAACCAAAGACAGGAGCTCAACCCGACCAACAGGAACCAAAGACAGGAGCTCAACCCGTCCAACAGGAACCAAAGACAGGAGCTCAACCCGACCAACAGGAACCAAAGACAGGAGCTCAACCCGACCAACAGGAACCAAAGACAGGAGCTCAACCCGACCAACAGGAACCAAAGACAGGAGCTCAACCGGACCAACAGAAACCAAAGACAGAAGCTCAACCTGACCAACAGGAACCAAAGACAGGAGCTCAACCCGACCAACAGAAACCCATCAGAGTGGTTCTGACAAACGGCGTGGCTGGTGTTGGAAAAACCTTCTCAGTGCAGAAGTTCACTCTGGACTGGGCCGAGGGCTCAGAGAACCAAGACGTCAGTCTGCTGATCCTGCTTTCATTCAGGGAGCTGAACTTGGTCAGAGATCAGCGCTACAGTCTTCTTGAGCTGCTCCGTGTTTTCCATCCAACATTACAGAAGCTGGCAGCAGAGACGCTCGCTGTCTGTAAACTGTTGTTCATCTTTGACGGCCTGGATGAAAGCAGACTGTCATTGGACTTCACAAACAGGGAGGTTGTGTCTGATGTCACACAGAAGTCATCGTTAAACACACTGTTCACAAACCTCATCAAGGGGAATCTGCTCCCCTCAGCTCTCATCTGGATCACTTCTCGACCTGCAGCAGCCAATCAGATCCCTCCTTCATGTGTCGACAGGGTAACAGAAGTACGAGGCTTCACTGACGCCCAGAAGGAGGAGTACTTCAGGAGGAGGTTCAGTGATGAAGATCTGTCCAGCAGAATCATCTCACACATCCAGACATCCAGGAGCCTCCACATCATGTGTCTGATCCCGGTCTTCTGCTGGATCACTGCCACAGTTCTGGAGCACATGATGAGCACAGAGCAGAGAGGAGAACTGCCCAAGACCCTGACTGACATGTACTCACACTTCCTGCTGGTTCAGACAAAGAGGAAGAAGAACAAGTATCATGAGATGAGTCCACATGAGCTGACGGAGGCCGACAGGGAAGTTCTTCTGAAGCTGGGGAGGCTGGCGTTTGAACATCTGGAGGACGGAAACATCATGTTCTACAAAGAAGACCTGGAGCGGTGTGGTCTGGATGTCATAGAGGCCACGGTGTACTCAGGAGTTTGTACAAAGATCTTCAAAACAGAGTGTGTGATCTTCCAGAAAACAGTCTACTGCTTTGTTCATCTGAGTGTTCAGGAGTTTCTGGCTGCAGTCTACAAGTTCCACTGTTTCACCGAGAGGAACACAACAGGACTGAAGGATTTTCTGAGAGAAACACGTGTAAATTCAACTCTTGGTGTTTTCCTAAAGGAAGCAATGAAGAAATCCCTGAGAAGTCAGAACGGTCACCTGGACCTGTTTGTTCGCTTCCTTCATGGTCTTTCTCTGGAGTCAAACCAGAGACTCTTAGGAGGCCTGCTGGGTCAGACAGACAACAGTCCAGAAATGATCCAGAGAGTCATCAACAACCTGAAGGAGATGAACAGTAAAGATATCTCTCCTGACAGAAGCTTCCACACCTTCAAAGCTCTGAAGAAGATGAACAGTAAAGATATCTCTCCTGACAGAAGCATCAACATCTTCCACTGTCTGACGGAGATGAAGGACCTCTCAGTCCATCAGGAGATCCAAGAGTTCCTGAAGTCAGAGAACAGATCAGAGGAGGAACTCTCTGTGATCCACTGCTCTGCTCTGGCCTACATGCTGCAGATGTCCGAGGAAGTTCTGGATGAGTTGGACCTGAAGAAGTACAACACATCAAAGCAGGGACGACAGAGACTGATTCCAGCTGTGAGGAACTGCAGGAAGGCAAAGTAAGTCCAGATGTGATGAGCATTATAAATCAGTGTCATGTACTAATAGTGCTGGGTGATATGACCTCAAATCAATATCACCATTCATTGAACATTTGACTTCAGTTAAGATTAATTAAAGATGATTTAGTTTTAGTTTTTTCCCTCATAGTTCACTGACATGGTCTCTACTGTAAATGTGCTCCACTATTAAAGCTGGGATATTTGTCTAATGAAAGAGTGAATATCTGATGAACTATCGAGTGGTTATTAAGTGAATATTTGGAATTGAAATCAAATCATCTCTTGAAATGAAAACCACACATTTTAGTTTTAAAGGAGAAATTAACTTCTCTAACAGAGAAACTTTTTTCTTCAGTGTTTTCATTTGACTTGTTTTTGTTGGACGTCGTCTTCCATGAAGACAAAATGTGTTCAAACTTCCAGGTCGTGGATTGGACGTGTCTTCACGTGACTCTGTCCTGAAAATAATTGAAATAATTGACATGGGCGAGATGACATCGATTAATTGTTCTGAAAGTCGGTTTGTAATCATTTTAAATTAATTTCTCAGCCCTCTGTAATAATTTAATAAACTAAAGTAAATCCTCTCTGGTCACTAAAAACTGTTCCTCTGTTCATGTTCAGGAGAAACAGTCAGTGGTAGTTTTTTTCAGACGTGATGTTTTTGAGGTTTTTGTCCTGAGTTCATAAATGTTTTTGATAGTTTTTTTGTGAACACATTCAGGAGAGAATTCCCAAAGAAGTGACTGAGATGTGTGATAGTGTTAATCCCTGAAAAGAGAGATATCAGATGCTGTGAGCGCCCCCTGCCAGCCTCTGCAGGCATTACTAATCAATCATGAGCATCATCTCTGAACATGTCAGCAGGTAGATCACAGATAAAGTGTTCTTACAGGAGATCCTTCACCTCACTACATTTGATTCTTTGCTGACTTGTTTGATTTCTGGATCATTCTGCAGCAGTCTCTGTATTTTCACCTTTATAGAAGTGAGTCAGACGGCTGGAGAATGAGATGGTCCTCCTCCAGAGTTACTGTTCAATGACTTTCAAATGGTTTCCTACTGCAGAGAGAGTCCTCTGAATAGATCCCACTTTAGATCACTATAGACATGAGCTCATCCTAAATCAAACTCCATGTGTTTCCATGTGTAACCCTCCTGGATAAATGCACGTCTTTCTAGGTTCTGGAGGAGCGAGGTCGTGAGCACAGTAACAATACACCACACACACACACACACACACACACACACACACACACGCATAGTTTAAGGAACAGCAGCTTTGTTTGAGTCACATCAGGATTTTGACCTCTAAATGAAATCATGAGCATGAATGATGTTTACCTTTATGAGTTCGAGGATCACTAAATCACATGAACTGGTTTGAATGACTTTGCAAAGCCATAACTTGTTTTGCTAACAGGCAGAAAAACGAGCACAATGAAGTGAGCAGCTGGCTGACTGAGACATGTGAAGTGCAGCTTTTTAAGATGACACACACTTCACTCAGTTTCATGACTTCTACAGGAACTCTTCTCACTCCTAACTGATGAATTATCCTCTGTCCATCTTTATCACTTAGTGCTGCTGTTTATCAACTTCTACATTTAACATGGTGACAACATGGTGACCATCTCTTACTCACTCTGGCTTCATAAAAACAGAAACTCTCGTCCTGCATCGCAGACTTTTACTTTGCTGCACATCAATCTGCACTGCAAAACTACTGTTGATTTTATTTGTACAAAACTGCAACAATAAACTCACTGACTTAGTAATCACAGCTCGAGTGTGTTACATCAAATAAATACAACATGAACTGATGAACTAAACCAATAATGATGTTTATGACTCTTTTAATAACTCTTTTTAAGCTGTTTTAGCAGCAGGGTTACACATCTGTAACATTTAGTAAATGATTGAAAGATGAAGAATGTGCAGGTTTGAAAAGCAGTGAGGAGACTTGTTGTGTCAGTGAGAGATTCCACTGATGTGTAAAGTTAAGACCAAACAGGACCTGTCAAACTTCAATCATCAGATGTGAGACGTGAATATCAACACTTCTTTCATTATTATTAATTTTCTGTTTTATGTGTCACTACAGACTTTCTGACTGTGGACTCTCAGAGACTCACTGTGACGTCGTGGCCTCAGCTCTGAAGTCCAACCCCTCCCATCTCAGAGAGCTGGACCTGAGCTCCAACAAGCTGCAGGATTCAGGAGTGAAGCTGCTGTGTGAGGGACTGCAGAGTCCAAACTGCAGACTGGAGACTCTGAGGTCAGATCACTGACTGTAATATAGATATGAATATAATAGAAACTGTGTTGACTGTGTTTGAATTTCACCCATTCTTGAGAATTGGGAAACATCATGTCCCAGACAAACAAACTTAAAAATACCACTTACAAATGAACTTATTCCTTTTTTAATGAAAATCCCTTTAAAAGATTTTTATGATGAAACTAATGTGAAATCCCAAATGTTGGTTCTGATTTCTTTGTTTCATGTCTAAACCTGCCCGATGGCAGAAAACTATTTAAAACTTTAAACTATTTAAAAAAGAGTCAAACTCTTCAAACTATAAAACCTTCTGATACTAAAGGTGTAAAATAATATTTACCAAATATAATTTACTGTTATAACCAAATATTACAAGTCTGGAATGAATTCAAAGAATCACAAACAACTGCTCTTTAAATGATAACAGAATATATTTAACAAAGAAACATCAAGTTCATCAAACAAATAGAGAGAGAGAGAGAGAGAGAGAGAGAGAGAGAGAGAGATAGAGAGAGCGAGAGAGAGCGAGAGAGAGAGAGAGAGACAGAGAGAGAGAGAGAGAGAGAGAGAGCGAGAGAGAGAGAGAGAGAGAGAGAGCGAGAGAGAGAGCGAGAGAGAGAGAGAGAGTAAGAGTCAGCTAAATAACTACTATTCTGGCTGTCCTCAATAAAAACGTTAGTTACGTACTGTAACTCCAGATTCTATGAGTATAGGCGCAGCCCTCTAAGGCTATCGCTATTGGGTTTATCCCTCGCGCGCATGCGCAGCACTGAAGAGTTGTAGTCCACGCCCACCCACGATGTGGGCCCCTCCCACGGTCAACCTGCCGGTATATAACCGGAAGGGACCATGTGTTCTGTTCCCCAATAAAGGGCTTTTCTTCAGCCGTTACGGAGTCAGTGGGGCCCACCGCTTAGAGGGCTGCGCCTATACTCATAGAATCTGGAGTTACAGTACGTAACTAACGTTCTATTTCGTATAGGCTTCGCCCTCTAAGGCTATCGCTATTGGGTTAGAGGCGAAGCAGGATGTAGTCAATGCCACACTGGGTCCGGAAGGTACCACAAGCACAACAACACCCCGAACAACCATTTTCCGCCTGACAGCATCAGGGGAAAAAATGGAACATCCCACTCTTACGCAGACAGAGTGCTGAGCACTGAGTGAGACATCGAGAAAACGGGAAGCATCCCGTAGATAAAAACGCACAAAGGAGCACGGAGAGGACCACGAAGCTGCCGTGCAGATGTCGTCCACCGTCACGCCCCCGTGCAGGGCAGCCGAGGAAGCAACTCCCCTGGTGGAGTGCGCCTGAATGCCCACCGGAGGCTCAGCTCCTGAGGCGATATAAGCCTGTGTGATGGCGTCACACAGCCAGTGTGACAGCCGCTGTGTTGACAGGGGCTGTCCCACAGAATGTGCCCTGTAGTGTACAAACAGCTGCTGGAACAGCGTATGGCAGCTGTGCGCGCAACATAGCATGCCAGAGCGCGCACTGGGCACAGTAGGTGAGAGGTCACCTGCTCCCCAGATGTGTGGGGAGGAGGAAAAAAACCCCTCCAGCGTGATCACTCGCGACTTGAACTCGCTAGTGATGACTTTTGGCATGAACGCCGGGTTTGGCCGTAATACAGCCGAACTACCGTCCTCCTGGATCCTGAGGCAGGACGGAGCCACAGAGAGAGCTGACAGCTCACTGACACGTTTTGCTGACGTCAGAGCTAAGAGCAAAACCGTTTTAGCCGACAGAAAACGTAGGGGAATCTGATCCAAAGGCTCAACCGGCGCCACAATCAGTGCGCGCAGCACCAGTGCCAAATCCCATTGCGGGGCCAGGCTGCGCACCACCGGCCGAAGCCTCTGTACCCCTTTTAAACACCGCTTCACCAGCGGATGGCCAACACCGAACGGTCACCAAAACCTTCGTGGCATGATGAAACTGCAGCCGTGTATGTTTTGATAGTGCTAATGCCAGATTTCGGTCCACTAAGAACTGGAGGAAAGAAAGCACTTGAGGCAGAGGACACGCAGTAGCGGAGAGTTCTCTCTCTCCGCACCAGCGTTGAAACGCAGCCCACTTTGCGGCGTAAGATGCCGTTGTGGAGGCAGCCCGAGCGCCTTGAATAGTGCGCACCACATCCTGAGCCAGCCCCATACTTACCAGATGTGTCCGTTCAGCGGCCAAGCCCAGAGACGCTGGCCGATGATCGGGTGGCTCGTGAGCACGCCCCCTGCCTGCGAGAGGGCATCCCCCCTCCAAGGGATTTCCCAGGGCTCGCCTGACGTCATCTGACGTAACACGGGAACCACATCGCATGCTCGCGCAGCGGGGCGATCAGGATGGCGCACAGCTTCTCCTTCCTCACTCTGTCCAGGAAGCTCGAAATCAACGGGACAGGGGGAAATGCATAAATGAACGTCCTCGGCCATAGCCGGTGCGAAAAGGCGTCCACCCCGAGAGGAGGGTCGTCCTTTGCGCTCAGGGAGAACCAAAGGGGGCACTGTGCATTTTCGCGTGCTGCGAACATGTCCACCTCTGCTCTGCCGAACCTTTCCCATAACTGGGAAACCAGGTCTGCATGAAGGGTCCAAGATCCCGGACGAGGACCCTTCCTTGACATGATGTCCGCTCCCCGGTTTAGTTCGCCGGGGACATACAGAGCACGGAGAGAAAGTAACCGTGTGCTCGCCCAGACCAGCAGCTTTCTGGCTATGCCGAGAAGCTGGGCTGACGCCCTGTTGTCTGTGTTGATCAGCACATGATGATTTTTTTAGCAGAGGGATGCGTCTGTGAAAAAACTTTTTCTCTGTATTTTTCTTTTCTTTTGTGATGCGTGACGTAGCCCTTCCCAGGGCCAAGTCCAATACAATGGATAAAGGAACGCGGAGCAGACGTCTCCGCTGCAGCCGGGGATCGATGCGTTAACAAAGAAACACCGCTGCAGACGTCTCATGTGGGGCAGGCCCAGAGGAATAACGACATGGGCCGCCGCCATCATGCCCAGCAGCCGCATGACAGTGTTCTTTTAGATCTGTCACCGTGCTGTGTGGCTTCACTCGGCTTAATAGTCCTCTCAGCGCCTCCAACCCTCTGCCGAGGGAGCCGCGCTGACATGTCGGCCGAGTCCAACATCACCCCCAGGTACATTATGGACCGGGATGGGATGGGGGAGCTTTTCGCCCAGTTCACTATGAACCCTAAGCTCGATAGATGAGACACGAGCGCCCTCATCTGGAGGGCTGCTTCCTCTCTGGAGCGAGCCAGTAACAACAGGTCGTCCAGATAAAATAACACTCTCATCCCTGCCCGGTGAAGCGGAGCCAGAGCTGCTTCTACGCACTTGGAGAAAGTGCGCGGAGCCAGGGAATAACCGAACGGCAGACGGTTGTATTGGTACGATGTCCCCTCGAACGCAAAGCACAGGTACTGCCTGTGTTTCGGGAGGATGAAGACATGGAAGTATGCGTCCTTTAGGTCTATTTCTATGTCGTAGCCCTTCCCAAGGGAATCCCCGCTGACGTCACGCAGGGACTCCCCCAGTGGGCCAATCCAATCCAGCGGATAAAGGAACGCGGAGCAGACGTTTTTCCGCTGCAGCCGGGGATCGATGCGTTAACAAAGAAACACCGCTGCAGACGTCTCATGTGGGGCAGGCCCAGAGGAATAACGACATGGGCCGCCGCCATCATGCCCAGCAGCCGCATGACAGTGAGAGCTGTCACCATGCTGCGTGGCTTCACTCGGCTTAATAATCCTCTCAGCGCCTCCATCCTCTGCTGGGAGAGCCGCGCTGACATGTCGGCACGACACGAGCGCCCTCGTCTGGAGAGCTACTTCTTCTCTGGAGCGAGCCTGTAACAACAGGTCGTACAGACAAGATAACACTCTCATCCCTGCCCGGTGAAGCGGAGCCAGAGCTGCTTCTATGCACTTGGAGAAAGTGCGTGGGGCCAGGAAATAACCGGACGCGAAGCGCAGGAGCTGCCTGTGTTTCGGGAGGATAGGGACATGGAAGTAGGCGTCCTTTAGGTCGATGGACGTGAACCAGTCGTCCTGGTGAACACACTCCATATGTTGATTGTCAACATATGAAAATGGTCTGACCACAATTGATTTATTAGAAAAAGACAGGTCGAGGATGGGCCTTATCCCGCCTGTCTTCTTCCGCACGAGAGAAGTAGCGGGGTAATAACCCCGGCTCTCCTCCTCTCGCTCCCCTCTGGAGATGGCACCCTTCGTCAAGAGCTCCTGCAGCTCTGACCGAAGAGCCAGGCGTCCCTCCCCGGATGGCATGATCGTCTCCACTACCGCATTGAATCGTGGAGGGGGAGACGCAAACTGCAGGGTGTAACCCCGTTGAAGCAGTCTGTCCAGCCAGCTGTCCAGGGAACATACGTGCCGCCACACGGAGTAATGCTCCGAGAGCGGGCGTACATGTAGAGGAGGCTCCGCCCCCTGTCCATCAGCCACGTCAGCGCCCCGACCACTGCATGAGGAGCGAGCTCCCGTGCAGCCCGCAGAGGCTCACACACAGGATGGAGACGGGAGAGAAAAGTCCACACGACGTGCCGAGCCAGCGCTCGTGGGCTCATGATGCCCCCCCCCCCCCCACCTGTCCGCCGGAGAACTCACTGAGTGAGGAACACTCCGGGGAAAAGAGGACTGAGGAGATAGCAGGTGTCTCGCGGCCGACGTCGCAGTTGGCTCATACAGCCCCGCTGGGTTTCCTTAGCACAAAAAAACGAGCTGGCTGTACGCTCATTGTGGGACTGGACCGCCAGTCTCGACATGGAATGAGCCAACAGGGACAATTTTATTAGCCGCAGCAGAGGCCTGGTAGGCACACTGGTGCGACCTGTCCGTCAGGCGTGCTGTTAACAGATCCCGGCTCGAAGGAGGGACAGGACGCCGTCCCGAACCCCCGGCCCGGACCCCGAAACGGCCGTCAGGTTAGCCTCCAAAGGCGGCACCGGAGGGAACCCACGGTCCGCCACCCCCCCCCACTTTTGTGATGGAAGTGTAGGTGGAGACCGGAGCCCTCAAGAGCCTCGGATCCGCCGCTGCCCCCTCCTGATAGGGGATCAAAGCCGGGAACCGCGGCCACACCGGGTCTCGCCGGACCGGCCGGAGAAGCGGAAAATCCCCCGCCATCTCATCGATCGGCTCCACCTCACGTGCCACCGGCACAGTGAGGCCCCGTCGAGCTGCAGCCGTTCTAATGATACCCGGCAGCTCCTGAAGCAGACCCCCCACCACCGGCGGGGGCCGAGAGCGGCTCCCAGCCCCCACCACCGGCGGGGGCCGAGAGCCGCCCGCAGCCTGATTCCCAGGGGAGCCTGGGCAATCTGACTCGGCTCTCTGAACTATCCGAGCGGCTCCCGGTCCCCACCGACGGCGGGGGCCGGGAGCCGCTCGCAGCCCGATTCCCAGGGAAGCCTGGGCAATCTGACTCGGCGACGGTGTCAGGTGCATCCTCCAGCCCTCCCGACAGGGAGAGGGGAGGGATGGGAACCCTGACACTGACCCACGGATGGAGCACGGTGAATCCGCAGACTCCTCTCCATGGTCCAACATGTCTATCTCCCGTTCCACTGTGCATTCCCCCACCTGCCACACCGGCTCTGCAGCTACAGCGAAGGCTTCCGCTCTCCGCTGCAGGTCATCACGGGGAAGGCGTAGGCAGCTACTACCCATTGCCCGTGAAGTTAAAGCCAGGCTGGCATGCTCCGGCCCAAGGCAGGCCTCACAGAGACGGTGGGAATCAGCCGGCATGATGTACCCAGTCTGACACTCTGGACACACACGGATGGAAGAGGTAGACATGGTTAATTTATGTTTCTCTTACAGGTGCTTGTTGCATACTTACTCGCTGAAGAAAAGAGGGAACAGAACACATGGTCCCTTCCGGTTATATACCGGCAGGTTGACCGTGGGAGGGGCCCACATCGTGGGTGGGCGTGGACTACAACTCTTCAGTGCTGCGCATGCGCGCGAGGGATAAACCCAATAGCGATAGCCTTAGAGGGCGAAGCCTATACGAAATAGAACAGTGCTTTGTTATACAGTGAGTTTTCAGAGTTAGGCTCAGAGAGAGAGAGAGAGAGAGAGAGAGAGAGAGAGACAGAGAGAGAGAGAGAGAGAGAGAGAGAGAGAGAGAGAGAGAGAGAGAGGAGGAGCAGGGTGAAGAGGGAGACACAGTGAGATGAGAAATAGCTGAACTGTCAGCTCTACTGAAGACGTGTAGAACCATATTTTAATGCAACATGAACTATATCCATATTAAAGATATTGTCTTATATCATGTTTGAATATATATCCATATATCTTAAACACTGGATATATCTCCCAGCCCTAATCTACATGATGTTGTTATCACAGCAGCACATACAGCAACAGTACGGCAGCTTTCAGTAGCAGCTCACGCTTCCTTATGCAGCGGTCTGTGATGTAACATCCTGTGTTTCCACGGCAACCATAAACATTCTGTCTGTCAAGTCTGCCGCCAAGACAAGACACGTCCAGTTACATCTGTAAAATGATCTATTTCTCTGACTCTGATCACTGTTGGACATATTTGATGTAATGTAAGTATTCAACAATAAAAAGATATATAACATGGGTTTAGTCTATTTGAAATGAATTCAGATATTTAAATGTAAAGATTCTAATAAAATTCAACATATTGTACGTTTCAATCTAAGAATGATCAGGAAGTACAAAAACATGAATCACTATGAAGTCCTTCAATGTGTGAATGAACAGATGATGATCACATCAGTGTGTTCATGTGGACAACATCACACATTCATGTATAAAGCTCACTGTCATCTACATTTACTTCTTTTATTCTTTATTCAGATTGAGTCTCTGCAGTTTGTCAGAGATCAGCTGTTCTTCTCTGGCCTCAGCTCTGAAGTCCAACCCCTCCCATCTCAGAGAGCTGGAGCTGAGCTTCAACAACGTGCAGGATTCAGGAGTGAAGCTGCTGTGTGAGGGACTGCAGAGTCCAAACTGCAGACTGGAGACTCTGAGGTCAGATCACTGTCTGTAATATAGATATGAATATAATAGAAACTGTGTTGACTGTGTTTGAATTTCACCCATTGTTGAGAATTGGGAAACATCATGTCCCAGACAAACAAACTTAAAAATACCACTTACAAATGAGCTTAGTGAAGCCTGATCAGCCAAAGAGACCCTGGATCTGTTAAACTCACTTCTTAGTACAGGCTCCTGGTCTATTGTCGACCCTGGCAGGACCCAGTTAACCTCTGTCTCTACCTGATGGGTGTCTCAGCAGCGTGTGAACAACCACAAGTATACAGATCTGTGTGTGTGTGTGTGTGTGTGTGTGTGTGTGTGTGTGTGTGTGTGTGTGTGTGTGTGTGTGTGTGTGTGTGTGTGTGTGGTCTGAAGAGGCTGGATCACAGTCTGAAACTCGTGCACAACTTGTGAATAATGAAGTTGAACACTAGAAGCCAGAGGCTGAATTTGTGTTGGACAGTGTTTACACTGGTCTTCCTGAACATGAAGATATTACCTGGATATAACGCTAGAGTTCACAGAGAAACACACACGGGACGCAGCAGACAAAGAGCTTTTAAACTAGTCAAACCAGAGACGCAGTGGTCAGATAAGAAGCAAATATTATCTTCACAACTTCACATGAATGACTCAGTTATTAAACACACTCTCTAAAGCTCACTGCTCAGACCTGATTCAGCCTCACTTGTAAAGCGTTTGTCTGCGGTTGAGGAGGGGAAAGGTCCCACCATGAAATCAGATCTCCAGTCTGTTTCTGTGCAGATGAGATGGCGGCGGCGGTTTCCAGAGGATGAGCAGGATCGGTGTGTTCTCTGTCGAGCGAGGCGATCTCCGTGGTTGTCCTGTTCATTGCAGGATGGAACCAGACGTGATCTTTACACTCTCTAAATACCGTTTTTAATTCACTCTATGAATAAGACGCTCTCCGAGAATCTCCGTTGAGATGCGTTCAATGGATGAGAGAGAGAGAGAGAGAGAGAGAGAGAGAGAGAGAGAGAGAGAGAGAGAGAGAGAGACACAAGCTGTGTCCCATTCCAGAGGTTGCAGGCTTCGGAGGGCGTGGCCTTCGCGGTACACGAAGGCCACGCCCTCCGTGGTCCGTGGAAGGCCGAACCGCGCGCTATCCGAAATTAGACGGTCTGGTCTTCCTACTTGCGTCACCAACTGTTCGGTCTCCTAGCAACCCTGACAGCGTCCGTTTCTGACAGATCAATACGTTGGTTTGTTTCATGGTGGAGAAGTCCCAGCAGCGTGAGAATAAGGCTGAGAGTCCGGCTGTCCAGCTGTGGTCCAGCACAGGGACAGACTGGGTTTGTTTTTTTCTTTGAATAAAATTTAATGTAAATACCCCAATATAATAAATATAGAATATTAGCGATAGATTTTAAATAATAGAAATAGACTTTACCTTTTTGTGTTAAATAAATCAAAGTTTAGTTTAACTTCATTTCTGCTGGTTGTTTTTATTAGAGCTATACTAGTTCATGTTGATCATCTCCACAATAGACAGGATGCTGTGAAGCAAGGTTGTAATAATTCTCTTCATACTGTTACCATTAGGTTCTCATGTTTCTTCATTCCATCAGAAAGTCCATTTCCCTGTTGTGCCAGGCTAACTGTTTACAGTCTGGAAGCTATGAGGACTGGAAGAAGAGAAAGATGCTTCTAACCTGCTCTTGTATTTCTGATATTCTGACCTTGTTTTCCTGAGGCAAAGTACGAGCAGCGACTCCTTGATACTTCTTCATCACTGGGACTGAAGCTTTATGTCACATCCTTTTATTGATCATTTTAAATATTGAAACAAGTCTGCTTATTGTCTGCTCTCTAAGCTAGGTAGCTGGCAGTACAGTAAATAATGTGCAATCTAAATATTCTCTTGGAGGATTAAAGCAGTGTGTGACAGCGAGGAAGTTCAGATTATTTTCTTGTGATTTAGTTTGCACCTGTAGTGAATCATGCTGCTTTTCTCCAAATGAGTTAATCAATGAATTACAAGTTATCAATTCAATTCTTTTCTTGTTCAATCACTTTCATGCATCCGTAGTCCAGATAAAATTAAAACTTCGATTAAAATAATATTAAACATAGCAAACATAACAAATATGTAACAAAATTAATCATTTCTATTTGAATGTTTTATTTATATAGTTTTTCTATTAAACGTTGCAGCAGGGAGAACTTCTTCTCCATCAGCTCCTCGCTCTCCTGCGCTCTCGTCTCTGCTGCCTCCTACTGAAACCTCAAGTCCTCTTTGATTGGGTCCATCAGCTGCCTATCCAAGTCCCTCTCTTTTCTCCTGCATGGCTCTCCTCTCTTTCTCTCCCTGACCTCCTCCTGGTCCCCCGCCTCGCTGGGCCCTGGTCTTGACCTCTCCTCCTCCTGGTCCCCCGCCTCGCTGGGCCCTGGTCTTGACCTCTCCTCCTCCTGGTCCCCCGCCTCGCTGGGCCCTGGTCTTGACCTCTCCTCCTCCTGGTCCCCCGCCTCGCTGGGCCCTGGTCTTGACCTCTCCTCCTCCTGGTCCCCCGCCTCGCTGGGCCCTGGTCTTGACTTCTCCTCCTCCTGGTCCCCCGCCTCGCTGGGCCCTGGTCTTGACCTCTCCTCCTCCTGGTCCCCCGCCTCGCTGGGCCCTGGTCTTGACCTCTCCTCCTCCTGGTCCCCCGCCTCGCTGGGCCCTGGTCTTGACCTCTCCTCCTCCTGGTCCCCCGCCTCGCTGGGCCCTGGTCTTGACTTCTCCTCCTCCTGGTCCCCCGCCTCGCTGGGCCCTGGTCTTGACCTCTCCTCCTCCTGGTCCCCCGCCTCGCTGGGCCCTGGTCTTGACCTCTCCTCCTCCTGGTCCCCCGCCTCGCTGGGCCCTGGTCTTGACCTCTCCTCCTCCTGGTCCCCCGCCTCGCTGGGCCCTGGTCTTGACCTCTCCTCCTCCTGGTCCCCCGCCTCGCTGGGCCCTGGTCTTGACCTCTCCTCCTCCTGGTTCCCCGCCTCGCTGGGCCCTGGTCTGTCCTCTGGGATGGAGGCGATGAGGACAGGGGTTGAGGTGGACTGCCTCTTTTCCAACACCTCATCCATGAGGACAAACCAGGGCCAAACTCGCACCTTCTCCTGATCCTGGACACTTGCAGATGAAATTAATCATGACAGTTGACAACAGCAACAGAAATGTTATCAAAAGTCAGTTTATTCATTCGTGTGAATATAACTTATATACATTCAAGTGAATGCACAGATGACATGTATTTCTTTTTAAGGTTGTCCCTTTTTTGGGCCCTGGACAGACAGACAGACTGGACAGACTTCCAGCCCGTTGACTCCAGAATAGTTCCTGTTCCAGAGAAAACACTAGAAAAGGGAAAGCAGGTTTACACCAGGGTGAAAAATAACACACAGGACTCAAAGATCATTTATTTGGATGCCTTATTTTGGATTTAAAAAACAGAAAGTCAGTTTGCATCCATTATATTATCCATATTCTTGTGGGCTTTACATGGGATGAGAACTAATTATAGCCTTAAGTACAAGATGGTTAAATGGTGATAATATGGTTGTTACCTTAATGTTAGCTCCAAGCTAAGCTGGCTGTGTTCTTCACTCCTGTGAACAGATGATCATGTTTCCCCTGCAGCTGGACCATCTAAGCCGTTTGCTCCCTAAAATCAAAACATGTTTAAGAAATGTGACGTTAAATTATGCTTCACTCTGATTGGCTGCTGGAGTCAAATCAAACAGTCGAAATGCTTTTAACTTGAACATTTGTGTGCGTAGCAAAGTCTGTTGACTCCACTAAAACAAAGTAAAGTAAGAAATAAAGTAACGTGAACTCAACAAACATCAGGTCGAGTTGTAACTTTAGCCTAGCTTATCGCTAACTTTACAGCATTAACGTTACAGCATCGTCAGTGAGCAGGAATCAACAAACAGTCGCCTTCCTCTTTAAACATGGATATCTTTAACTATTTAAATGAAATAAAATCAAATACTTGCATTTAATAGTGAAATTCAGATCAGCTGCGCAGGTCGGGCTTGAGGATGCCATTGTTTACATTAATGTTGAACGTCCCTTGCGCGCAATGCATCTTGGGAACGGAAGGCTGCAAAGGATCCAACCGTTGAAGCCTCCAAAATCGGGGAAGGGAAGGCTGCATTCGAAGGAGCCGCTGAATTGGGACAACACTTGTCGCGCCGGTGTGACGTAATCGGTCTTAGAATGCAGCCCATGAAGGCTGCAGCCTCTGGAATGGGACACAGCCACAGTCTGAAAGTCATGAACAACTTGTGAATAATGAAGTTGAACACTAGAAGCCAGAGGCTGAATTTGTGTTGGACAGTGTTTACACTGGTCTTCCTGAACATGAAGATATTACCTGGATATAACGCTAGAGTTCACAGAGAAACACACACGGGACGCAGCAGACCGTCGAGATGCGTTCAATTGATGATGCGAGCTGGGGATTCAGAACACTGTCATTCCTTGAGGCCTCGTGTTGCCTGCACGCCAAAACATTGAAAGAAAGAGCAGCGTGCTGTGAAGCAGGAGTAGACTTGTGTCTCTGGATGCTGGAAGCATTTGAAGAGAGAGAAGAATGGGAGACGACTGCTTTTATTCACCCTAAACTTCACACCTATGTGTTAGCTGTTGCAGAGCATGCTGGGAGTAAGAGTCAGCTAAATAACTACTATTCTGACTGTCCTCAATAAACACAGTGCTTTGTTATACATTGAGTTTCTTGAGTCAGGCTCAGAGAGAGAGAGAGAGAGAGAGAGAGAGAGAGAGAGAGAGAGAGAGACAGAGAGAGAGAGAGAGAGACAGAGAGAGAGAGAGAGAAAGAGACAGAGAGCGAGAGAGAGAGAGAAAGAGACAGAGAGCGAGAGAGAGAGAGACAGAGAGAGAGAGAGAGAGAGAGAGAGAGAGAGAGAGAGAGAGAGAGAGAGAGGAGGAGCAGGGTGAAGAGGGAGACACAGTGAGATGAGAAATAGCTGAACTGTCAGCTCTACTGAAGACGTGTTGAACCATATTTTAATGCAACATGAACTATATCCATATTAAAGATATTGTCTTATATCATGTTTGAATATATATCCATATATCTTAAACACTGGATATATCTCCCAGCCCTAATCTACATGATGTTGTTATCACAGCAGCACATACAGCAACAGTACGGCAGCTTTCAGTAGCAGCTCACGCTTCCTTATGCAGCGGTCTGTGATGTAACATCCTGTGTTTCCACGGCAACCATAAACATGCTGTCTGTCAAGTCTGCCGCCAAGACAAGACACGTCCAGTTACATCTGTAAAATGATCTATTTCTCTGACTCTGATCACTGTTGGACATATTTGATGTAATGTAAGTATTCAACAATAAAAAGATATATAACATGGGTTTAGTCTATTTGAAATGAATTCAGATATTTAAATGTAAAGATTCTAATAAAATTCAACATATTGTACGTTTCAATCTAAGAATGATCAGGAAGTACAAAAACATGAATCACTATGAAGTCCTTCAATGTGTGAATGAACAGATGATGATCACATCAGTGTGTTCATGTGGACAACATCACACATTCATGTATAAAGCTCACTGTCATCTACATTTACTTCTTTTATTCTTTATTCAGATTGAGGGGCTGCAGTTTGTCAGAGATCAGCTGTTCTTCTCTGGTCTCAGCTCTGAACTCCAACCCCTCCCATCTCAGAGAGCTGGACCTGAACTACAACGAGACCCTGCAGGATTCAGGAGTGAAGCTGCTGTGTGATTATCTGCAGAGTCCAAACTGCAGACTGGAGACTCTGAGGTCAGATCACTGACTGTAATATAGATATGAATATAATAGAAACTGTGTTGACTGTGTTTGAATTTCACCCATTGTTGAGAATTGGGAAACATCATGTCCCAGACAAACAAACTTAAAAATACCACTTACAAATGAGCTTAGTGAAGCCTGATCAGCCAAAGAGACCCTGGATCTGTTAAACTCACTTCTTAGTACAGGCTCCTGGTCTATTGTCGACCCTGGAAGGACCCAGTTAACCTCTGTCTCTACCTGATGGGTGTCTCAGCAGCGTGTGAACAACCACAAGTATACAGATCTGTGTGTGTGTGTGTGTCTGTGTGTGTGTGTGTGTGTGTGTGTGTGTGTGTGTGTGTGTGTGTGTCTGTCTGTGTGTGTGTGTGTGTGTGTGTGTGTGTCTGTGTGTGTGTGTGTGTGTGTGTGTTGTGTGTGTGTGTGTGTGTGTATGTGTGTGTGTGTGTGTGTGTGTGTGTGTGTGTGTGTGTGTGTGTGTGTGTGTGTGTGTGTGTGTGTGTGTGTGTGTGTGTGTGTGTGTGTGTGTGTGTGTGGTCTGAAGAGGCTGGATCACAGTCTGAAACTCGTGCACAACTTGTGAATAATGAAGTTGAACACTAGAAGCCAGAGGCTGAATTTGTGTTGGACAGTGTTTACACTGGTCTTCCTGAACATGAAGATATTACCTGGATATAACGCTAGAGTTCACAGAGAAACACACACGGGACGCAGCAGACAAAGAGCTTTTAAACTAGTCAAACCAGAGACGCAGTGGTCAGATAAGAAGCAAATATTATCTTCACAACTTCACATGAATGACTCAGTTATTAAACACACTCTCTAAAGCTCACTGCTCAGACCTGATTCAGCCTCACTTGTAAAGCGTCTGTCTGCGGTTGAGGAGGGGAAAGGTCCCACCATGAAATCAGATCTCCAGTCTGTTTCCGTGCAGATGAGATGTGATGGCGGCGGTTTCCAGAGGATGAGCAGGATCGGTGTGTTCTCTGTCGAGCGAGGCGATCTCCGTGGTTGTCCTGTTCATTGCAGGATGGAACCAGACGTGATCTTTACACTCTCTAAATACCGTTTTTAATTCGCTCTATGAATAAGACGCTCTCAGAGAATCTCCGTCGAGATGTGTTCAATGGATGATGCGAGCTGGGGATTCAGAACACTGTTATTCCTTGAGGCCTCGGGTTTCCTGCAGGCCAAAACATTGAAAGAAAGAGCAGCGTGCTGTGAAGCAGGAGTAGACTTGTGTCTCTGGATGCTGGAAGCATTTGAAGAGAGAGAAGAATGGGAGACGACTGCTTTGATTCACCCTAAACTTCACACCTATGTGTTAGCTGTTGCAGAGCATGCTGGGAGTAAGAGTCAGCTAAATAACTACTATTCTGACTGTCCTCAATAAAAACAGTGCTTTGTTATCCATTGAGTTTCTTGAGTTATGCTCAGAGAGAGAGAGAGAGAGAGAGAGAGAGAGAGAGAGAGAGAGAGAGAGAGAGAGAGAGAGAGAGACAGAGAGAGAGAGAGAGAGAGAGAGAGACAGAGAGAGAGAGACAGAGACAGAGAGAGAGAGAGAGAGAGAGAGAGAGAGAGAGAGGAGGAGCAGGGTGAAGAGGGAGACACAGTGAGATGAGAAATAGCTGAACTGTCAGCTCTACTGAAGACGTGTTGAACCATATTTTAATGCAACATGAACTATATCCATATTAAAGATATTGTCTTATATCATGTTTGAATATATATCCATATATCTTAAACACTGGATATATCTCCCAGCCCTAATCTACATGATGTTGTTATCACAGCAGCACATACAGCAACAGTACGGCAGCTTTCAGTAGCAGCTCACGCTTCCTTATGCAGCGGTCTGTGATGTAACATCCTGTGTTTCCACGGCAACCATAAACATTCTGTCTGTCAAGTCTGCCGCCAAGACAAGACACGTCCAGTTACATCTGTAAAATGATATTTCTCTGACTCTGATCACTGTTGGACATATTTGATGTGATGTAAGTACTCAACAATAAAAAGATATATAACATGGGTTTAGTCTATTTGAAATGAATTCAGATATTTAAATGTAAAGATTCTAATAAAATTCAACATATTGTACGTTTTAATCTAAGAATGATCAGGAAGTACAAAAACATGAATCACTATGAAGTCCTTCAATGTGTGAATGAACAGATGATGATCACATCAGTGTGTTCATGTGGACAACATCACACATTCATGTATAAAGCTCACTGTCATCTACATTTACTTCTTTTATTCTTTATTCAGATTGAGGGGCTGCAGTTTGTCAGAGATCAGCTGTTCTTCTCTGGCCTCAGCTCTGAAGTCCAACCCCTCCCATCTCAGAGAGCTGGACCTGAGCTTCAACAACCTGCAGGATTCAGGAGTGAAGCTGCTGTGTGATTATCTGCAGAGTCCAAACTGCAGACTGGAGACTCTGAGGTCAGATCACTGACTGTAATATAGATATGAATATAATAGAAACTGTGTTGACTGTGTTTGAATTTCACCCATTGTTGAGAATTGGGAAACATCATGTCCCAGACAAACAAACTGGATGCTGGAAGCATTTGAAGAGAGAGAAGAATGGGAGACGACTGCTTTTATTCACCCTAAACTTCACACCTATGTGTTAGCTGTTGCAGAGCATGCTGGGAGTAAGAGTCAGCTAAATAACTACTATTCTGACTGTCCTCAATAAACACGGTGCTTTGTTATCCATTGAGTTTCTTGAGTCAGGCTCAGAGAGAGAGAGAGAGAGAGAGAGAGAGAGAGAGAGAGAGAGAGAGAGAGAGAGAGAGAGAGAGAGAGAGAGAGAGAGAGAGAGAGAGAGAGAGAGAGAGAGAGAGAGGAGGAGCAGGGTGAAGGGGGAGACACAAGCTGTGTCCCATTCCAGAGGTTGCAGCCTTGGGAGGGCGTGGCCTTCGCGGTCCACGAAGGCCACGCCCTCCATGGTCCACGAAGGCTGAACCGCGCACTATCCGAAATGAGACGGTCTGGTCTTCCTACTTACATCACCAACTGTTCGGTCTCCTAGCAACCCTGACAGCGTCCGTTTGTGACAGATCAATACGTTGGTTTGTTTCATGGTGGAGAAGTCCCAGCAGCGTGAGAATAAGGCTGAGAGTCCGGCTGTCCAGCTATGGTCCAGCACAGGGACAGACTGGGTTTGTTTTTTTCTTTCAATAAAATTTAATGTAAATACCCCAATATAATAAATATAGAATATTAGAGATAGATTTTAAATAATAGAAATAGACTTTACCTTTTTGTGTTAAATAAATCAAAGTTTAGTTTAACTTCATTTCTGCTGGTTGTTTTTATTATAGCTATACTAGTTCATGTTGATCATCTCCACAATAGACAGGACACTGTGAAGCAAGGTTGTAATAATTCTCTTCATACTGTTACCATTAGGTTATCATGTTTCTTCATTCCATCAGAAAGTCCATTTCCCTGTTGTGCCAGACTAACTGTCTACAGTCTGGAAGCTATGAGGACTGGAAGAAGAGAAAGATGCTTCCAACCTGCTCTTGTATTTCTGATATTCTGACCTTGTTTTCCTGAGGCAAAGTACGAGCAGCGACTCCTTGATGCTTCTTCATCACTGGGACTGAAGCTTTATGTCACATCCTTTCATTGATCATTTTAAATATTGAAACAAGTCTGCTTATTGTCTGCTCTCTGAGTTTGGTAGCTGGCAGTACAGTAAATAATGTGCAATCTAAATATTCTCTTGGAGGATTAAAGCAGTGTGTGACAGCGAGGAAGCTCAGATTATTTTCTTGTGATTAATTTGCACCTGTAGTGAATCATGCTGCTTTTCTCCAAATGAGTTAATCAATGAATTACAAGTTATCAATTCAATTCTTTTCTTGTTCAATCACTTTCATGCATTCATAGTCCAGATAAAATTAAAACATAGATTAAAATAATATTAAACATAGCAAACATAACAAATATGTAACAAAATTAATCATTTCTATTTGAATGTTTTATTTATATAGTTTTTCTATTAAACGTTGCAGCAGGGAGAACTTCTTCTCCATCTGCTCCTCGCTCTCCTGCGCCCTCGTCTCTGCTGCCTCCTACTGAAACCTCAAGTCCTCTTTGATGGGGTCCATCAGCTGCCTATCGAAGTCCCTCTCTTTTCTCCTGCATGGCTCTCCTCTCTTTCTGTGAAATGTGACGTTAAATTATGCTTCACTCTGATTGGCTGCTGGAGTCATATCAAACCGTCGAAATGCTTTTAACTTGATCATTTGTGTGCGTAGCAAAGTCTGTTAACTCCACTAAAAACAAAGTAAAGTAAGAAATAAACTAACGTGAACTCAACAAACATCAGGTCGAGTTGTAACTTTAGCTTAGCTTATCGCTAACTTTACAGCATTAACGTTACAGCATCATCAGTGAGCAGGAATCAACAAACAGTCGCCTTCCTCTTTAAACATGGATATCTTTAACTATTTAAATGAAATAAAATCAAATACTTGCATTTAATAGTGAAATTCAGATCAGCTGCGCAGGTCGGGCTTGAGGATGCCATTGTTTACAGTAATGTTGAACGTCCCTTGCGCGCAATGCATCTTGGGAAGGGAAGGCTGCAAAGGATCCAACCGCTGAAGCCTCAAAAATCGGGGAAAGGAAGGCTGCATTCCTCGGCTGCATTCGAAGGAGCCGCTGAATTGGGACAACACTTGTCGCGCCGGTGTGACGTAATCGGTCTTAGAATGCAGCCCACGAAGGCTGCAGCCTCTGGAATGGGACACAGCTTATGAAGTCCTTCAATGTTGAAATGAACAGATGATGATCACATCAGTGTGTTCATGTGGACAACATCACACATTCATGTATAAAGCTCACTGTCATCTACATTTACTTCTTTTATTCTTTATTCAGATTGAGTTGCTGCAGTTTGTCAAAGATCAGCTGTTCTTCTCTGGCCTCAGCTCTGAACTCCAACCCCTCCCATCTCAGAGAGCTGGACCTGAGCTGGAACAAGCTGCAGGATTCAGACGTGAAGCTGCTGAGTGATCTTCAGGAGAATCCAAACTATGGACTGGAGACTCTGAGGTCAGTCTCTCAGTGCTCTTGAGTAAAGCCTCCACATATCAGCTCAGACATATATTTACATTCTTGTTGTTTGTTGTTGGAGAAATCCTTTTCTTGGTTCTCTGCTACAAAGAGAGTTCAACATACTCAGGGTTTGTTTTCTGTGATCTGGCTTCACTAACCCTGACAGAAGAGATGGTGCTGAACAGTCACATGAAGCTGCTTATCAACCTGAGAAGTAAACCCAGAGTTTCATAAAAGGGGCGGAGCTATCTTCATATAACCTATCACAATATGTCAGACTGTGAACAAACGATCTGAATAATATGAAGACGTTGAAGACAAACAGGCTCAAAGACTAAAGTTACACAGCTGCAGGAAGGACAACTGACAGAAACAAAGAAACATCAGAGAGGATTCATGTCCAAACTACGCCTTCTTCTGTTTTCTTCCCATGGTCAGTTGACCTTTGACCTGACTATAATAAGTCCTGTTTCTTCTCTGAACTGAATGTGTTGCTCTGACTCTTTAAAGTGGAGAGGAGAACAGTCGGCTGTCAGAGCTGGTAGGACAGAACGACGCTGTGTGTGTCTGAGTGTGTGTGGACGTGAAGCTCTCATAACTCAGTGTAAACTCACACTCAGACACCAACATGAAACCGTTCAGTGTTAAAGTCCAAAGGTGGAGTGGGGGCGGAGCTTAGTTACAGCGCTGTGGGGGAATCTGATGACTCCCAGCTGATGAAAATGATTTCTGTCATCTCTCTTCTTCTCTCATTAGATGGAGATCTCTGTGATAATGTGAGTGATCAGGACTCTGGTGGAGCAGAGAGGAGCAGCTGATGATCCACAGAGGAGGAACCTCCACCATCTTGTGTGTGGAGAAGCTCTGCAAGCTGAGGAGATCTTCATCCATCAGGGACTGACAGAGGAATCAGCTCACACTTCATTTCAGTCATATTTCTAATCTCCACACATTACAGGAGAGGAAGGTCAAACAGGAAACAGATGCTTGAAATGCTGCAGTTATTCTTCTCACGTGATTATTTTGATTCTATTTCTTACAAAATGTCTGAAGTAAAACTTGATCCTCTGTAACATGTATTAAAATCATCTTCTCTTTTAAAACATGCCCTGCTCTCCTGACATGTCCGGACCTCATCAGACTGAGCTGCATGTGTGAACAGGAAGTTTCCTTTCAGTAGAGACGGTAGAGGTGGCGTGCAGACAGTCTGTAGAGGTGGCGTGCAGACAGTCTGTAGAGGTGGCGTGCAGACAGTCTGTAGAGACGGTAGAGGTGGCGTGCAGACAGTCTGTAGAGGTGGCGTGCAAATGTGTTTTTCTTTGCCTGAAAGTTTTCTTCATGTGATGCAATATTACGCTTTTTGCATATATGATTATTTTTTCTATGAATCTTCTATTTGGCTTATTTGCTCTCCTTAACGGGATATGAAAATAGTCTGGTACACTTCATGTATTTGCTAAATGATTTAGCCTTGGGTACATATTGATCTTGTTATGGAACATTTTACTTCATGTGTACTATGTGCTCTATTTTACTTCGCGCTGTACAAATGTCTCAGATAATCTGTCATATAAAATGTGTCAGAAATGTCCTACAATACTGCATGCACAGTTTATAGGGATTTTTTGTCTTCCACCTCCTTCTTCACCCTGGACAGATGTGGGAAGAGTCACCCAGGCTCTTTCTCACCAGGAGATCTCCTTCTCAGCCTTGGGAGATGGTAAATAGTCATGTAGTGTCTTCTGTCACACTCGGGGATAGATGGCGCCCTGCCAGGTGGGCAGTGGCTCTATGTTGCGTGATGAGGAAGTGCTCTGTGTAATGTGATGGAAATGTATAAGTGTTCATGTTTGCCTTTTCTCGGGGCCTCTTTCTCTCCTCACCGTGTGAGAGAGGGGTCTTCCAACGCTGATTCTGCCTTCCAATAAATGTTCACTGAGACCAGATCCATCTTGGGGTTCTTCTCTGAATAGATCTTCTCACTCTTTATTTTCACTCTTTGGTAATGGAAAAAATTCCTCAACAATCTTTAATGATCCTATCATCAAGTCTCCAACAGAACAATCTGCTCTCTACTAAACGTGACACCGAGGATCAGTGAGCAGAAGCTCATAAAAACAAACTTTTTGATCATGTGTCCTCTGTTTGTTTTCAGATAAGACAGCAGTGTAGCCTCATATCATCTTAAAACAAAGAGTTTAAATCAACATGACTCACCGTCACCTGCATCCAGCACCTTCAATACATAGTGATAGTAACGCTCACACGAGGCCTCAGGCTTCAACTGAGCACAGTGACCTCTTGTACACAAGTCATCACGCCGTAATACTCGATATTTACTGAGCACTTTTTAATTAATCATGCTGACTAAAATAATATAGTTAAGAAATGGAGAGAGGTTAAAACTTGAGTAAACACTCGTCCTCTGCATCGGACAAACACAAACTCTTTGCTGCTTTTCTTTAAAACGATTGTCAAGAGGAACAGCTGCATTGATTAGGATAGCCGTCAAGTCCACGTTGAGGATCTGTCCTCGTGCCGAAGCCCACCTCCTCCTACCTGCCAGAGATTGCAGATGACATTCATGGATAGCATTGATGGATGAGAGAAGAGGTTGAGGAGGAAGGAAGGAGGAAGGTGGGATGAGGGATGGAGGAAGGAGGGTAGAGGTCGAGGGAGGAAGGAAGGAGGAAGGTGAGATGAGGGATGGAGGAAGGAGGGTAGAGGTCGAGGGAGGAAGGAAGGAGGAAGGTGAGATGAGGGATGGAGGAAGGAGGGTAGAGGACGAGGGAGGAAGGAAGGAGGAAGGTGAGATGAGGGATGGAGGAAGGAGGGTAGAGGTCGAGGGAGGAAGGAAGGAGGAAGGTGGGATGAGGGATGGAGGAAGGAGGGTAGAGGTCGAGAGAGGAAGGGAGGAGGAAGGTGGGATGAGGGATGGAGGAAGGAGGGTAGAGGTTGAGGGAGGAAGGAAGGAGGAAGGTGAGATGAGGGATGGAGGAAGGAGGGTAGAGGTCGAGGGAGGAAGGAAGGTGGGATGAGGGATGGAGGAAGGAGGGTAGAGGTCGAGGGAGGAAGGGAGGAGGAAGGTGGGATGAGGGATGAAGGAAGGAGGGTAGAGGTCGAGGGAGGAGGTTAGTCGCTGAATAGAGGATGATGGGTTGTAACATGTCTCTGACATGTGGAGACCCCTGTGGTGTCTCTATTCAGAAAAGGAGAGAGAGAGAGAGAGGGGTGAGATTTAAGGGCGAGGGACGTGTCAGTCGATTGAAAGGGTAAAGAGACGTGAGGTAAATACGTACGGCAGGGGAATGTGATGATCGTGAGGCGTGGTCACCTGTCGTCCCTGCGTGGAGCTGTAGTCTCTCCAGTCTGATTCTGCACTCCTCAACGTGTACAACTCACTGCACTTTTTAGAAATCATTGATCATAGACCATCTCTAAATTTGATACAACATTCAAATGAAGCACTAACTGATTATCAAGGTCCTGCATGCGTCATCAGAAGCGACCACAGTTAGATTCAACCAGCAGAGTCGTATGATTTATGGAATAATTCAAACGCAGCGGCCGACTACATGACGGAAAAGTGAATATTAAACAGAAACAGAAGAAAGAAAAGATTGAAGAGAAACATCAGGGTGGATGTTGAGTCAGACACACAATCATAACCTCAATGATTCAGTGAGAAATATCCTTTAAAAGAGAAACACATCTTTAACATCGTGTCATGTGATTTGGGGCTCAGCCTAGCCTGTGTAACATTTGCAGCTTTCAGACGGCACCGAGTGAGGTCGACATTTATTTCAGAAGCAGACGACTGTCACAGAGTCCTTTGATGAATCGAGAAATGAGTGAGCCCTGCGTCCTCCCACATTTCCCCTCGAACCTTCTTCTCCCACAGTGATTTTAAATTTCCCAGAGAAGTGGAGCATAAACAACGTATTAAACTGAGAGCCAGAGAGCCGCAGAGTCTGAGGTTAGGAAGCGGCTCCAGTTCAGGAAAGACTGTGGGAGACGGAAACATGAAGAATCCCCTGGTGGATGAAATCTGAAGAAATGATGTTCCTGTTTGTTGTTGATTTGCAGAAATGATTGAAAATAATCCTCCGAGTCATCCATCTATGAGAGAGAGAGAAACTGAACCTGTTCGTGTGGTTACATTATTCACATAGAAGTGATTGTACCCGAGCTAAAAAGCCTCTGCATGTTTCTAATAAGCTCCAGCAGCAGAAAGCTGCTCAAACTAGGATCAATGTTGGAGATGAAACATGGAGAGAGGTTAGAACGCAGAAAGCTTTACAGACCCATGCAGAGCTGGCTAAACACTGAAGCTACAGTGTCCACCACATGCAGAGCTGGCTAAACACTGAAGCTACAGTGTCCACCGCATGCAGAGCTGGCTAAACACTGAAGCTACAGTGTCCACCACATGCAGAGCTGGCTAAACACTGAAGCTACAGTGTCCACCGCATGCAGAGCTGGCTAAACACTGAAGCTACAGTGTCCACCACATGCAGAGCTGGCTAAACACTGAAGCTACAGTGTCCACCACATGCAGAGCTGGCTAAACACTGAAGCTACAGTGTCCACCACATGCAGAGCTGGCTAAACACTGAAGCTACAGTGTCCACCACATGCTGACCTGGAGAGGAGGGGACAGAGCCAGACAGCTCTCTGTGATGATTAGAGTTTAGACTGCAGTACTCATTTTAAACACTAGGGGCATCTCTCTGTGATGATTAGAGTTTAGACTGCATTACTCATTTTAAACACTAGGGGGACAGCTCTCTGTGATGATTAGAGTTGAGACTGCAGTACACATTTTAAACACTAGGGGGACAGCTCTCTGTGATGATTAGAGTTGAGACTGCAGTACACATTTTAAACACTAGGGGGACAGCTCTCTGTGATGATTAGAGTTTAGACTGCAGTACTCATTTTAAACACTGGGGGCATCTGTCTGTGATGATTAGAGTTTAGACTGCAGTACTCATTTTAAACTCTAGGGGGCAGCTCTCTGTGATGATTAGAGTTTAGACTGCATTACTAATTTTAAACACTAGGGGGCAGCTCTCTGTGATGATTAGAGTTGAGACTGCAGTACACATTTTAAACACTAGGGGGCAGCTCTCTGTGTTGATTAGAGTTTAGACTGCAGTACTCATTTTAAACACTAGGGGGCAGCTCTCTGTGATGATTAGAGTTTAGACTGCATTACTAATTTTAAACACTAGGGGGCAGCTCTCTGTGATGATTAGAGTTGAGACTGCAGTACACATTTTAAACACTAGGGGGACAGCTCTCTGTGATGATTAGAGTTTAGACTGCATTACTAATTTTAAACACTAGGGGGCAGCTCTCTGTGATGATTAGAGTTGAGACTGCAGTACACATTTTAAACACTAGGGGGCAGCTCTCTGTGATGATTAGAGTTTAGACTGCAGTACACATTTTAAACACTAGGGGGACAGCTCTCTGTGATGATTAGAGTTGAGACTGCAGTACACATTTTAAACACTAGGGGGCAGCTCTCTGTGATGATTAGAGTTTAGACTGCAGTACACATTTTAAACACTAGGGGGCCGCTCTCTGTGATGATTAGAGTTTAGACTGCAGTACACATATTAAACACTAGGGGGCAGCTCTCTGTGATGATTAGAGTTTAGACTGCAGTGCTCATTTTAAACACTAGGGGGCAGCGTTACATATGGCTCCTTTAAGCTGAGAATGTGTATTTTATTTTATAACATCTCAACCTCAAAAATTAATTTTGTATTAAAAATTTAAAAAGAAAATTGTGATATTACGTTGGTTTAAATAAAGTTGCAACCTGTCAACTGGTAAGTAACATGATCCAAAACAAGAGCATCCCAAAGAAACTACAAAATGCTTCATGTGTTGCTTCCTTTGTGTGTCTTGTGTGTCTTGTTCTCCCCTTTGTCTTTGTCAGTCTCACCTGTTTGATCGAGTAGAGACTTTAAGACCTGCGTTTTGAGACACCCAAATAGCCGTTGTTGTGTAAACAAACAGCCAAAAGGTTATTTCCGTCTATTATCATCTCATTAAGACGTGGCCTCAGGCTGTCTCATTTCACTTTAACAAACTCTCAGACAGCTCAGCAGTCTGAAGTCAAATCCACCTGATGACATCACACGTTGACCTTTGAGCTGTTTGGCGTCAGTTTGGGATCCCTGACCACTTCCTGTCTCTGTGCTGAAGTTCATGTCCTAACCTTTCTTCTACCAGAAGGGCCTTACTTTATTTCACAATAAAAGCACACTGCAAGTAAAGCACTCTCTGCTTTAGACAGGATTACAAAATAAAAGCCAAACAATTTTTGATTTTAAACATGCGATTAGAAATGTGATTAATCGGGGTGCTGGTACTCTGGGGATTGGTGTGTGCGCCCCTTTTGCAGAGGCTGAAGATCTCAGGGTAGGCGGCCTGGGTTTGGGACCGACCTGTGGCTCCTCTTCCTGCTTGTGGTCTCCACTCTCTCTCTCTCTCCTGCATACCTGTCTCTCAGACAGAGGAGGCATGAGGTAGAGAGAGAACCCGAGCATTTGCAGAAACGTGTCATCACTCGTATGTGTGTGTGTGTGTGTGTGTGTGTGTGTGTGTGTGTGATCGTCAGGCACTGCTCCCTCCTGAGTGGACATGATGTGTAAAAAGAGAGTAAATTAATTGAGTTTGCACAGAGTAATAAAACGCATCTGTCGATTCCCACGTGGTGCTGCTCAGGCTGCTGCCTAGCAACCAGTGTAGCATCTGCACTGCAAGAAATGACTCTAACTTTAGTAAGTTCACTCTGACTGGGGAGACTGTGTGCTTTTTTTATTCTCAGTCTGGGAGGACATAAACAACACGCTGACTCTTTATATTTCTGTTATATTAAAATGATTACAGGCAGCTGATTGGGGGAAAATCAACATCATGCAACAGTTTGAAGACGACAACAATAACACTCATATTAGAAGAAAAAATATCACAGGCCTTTATATGAACACATAATGTTGTCGACACTTGAATGTGTTGTTTACTGGTGAATATGCACACAAAGAACGGGATGAAATCAGGACTAAGGAACCTTTAAATGAGCTCCCAGTTATAACAAACTCACTTTAATACTAAACTAATGTCCTCTGAGTGGTTCACTCATCGACTACAGGCCTTTATGTTTATTTTAAAACAACCTACTGTGCACTAAGTGTTGATGTAATCCATACATCCTCAGTTTTATTTATGTTTCTCATATTAACAGCTGCGTGACGTAAGCTACAGTAAAGCACTCTGTGAGTTTGAGCTGATCAGCTGATTGGCTAAAGGGACAAATCAATAATAAGAAACCTCAGATTAATTATTCATTAAAAGTGTTCTGATCATCATGTGGAAAGAATGCATGCACTTATAAATGTTTATTATGCGGACGCGACATGCACGCGGGATGCACGTCCACTGTTACATGTCGTGCACACGCGCGTGGATTTTTTTTTTCTCCTGCCGATGTCATCCTCCCGTGTGTGTGTGTGTGTGTGTGTGTGTGTGTGTGTGTGTGTGTGTGTGTGTGTGTGTGTTGCCTTTGCGTGACCATGTGAACGCGGGACACTTTTTGCAGTGTGCGGGCTATAAAGAGAGGGAGTGTCGCTCTGGTTAACACTGAGGGAGGAGAGAGACTCCACGCGCAGGCAGGCAGGCAGGCAGGCAGGAGGAGACGGGAGCACGGCAGCGCGCGCGCGGGGGTAACACGATTAGCGCTCTCTTATTAGGTGCACAACACCGGGGCTCTATAGATGCAGCACAGGGACCAGTGCGACGGGAGCGCGAGGAGACACCGAGGGGATAATTCACGCTTCATCCGCCACATGGATCTGCTCTGCTTCATATTGATCTGCGTAAAGAAGTTACACAGGGACTGCTTATTTAATGCACGCGCGTCTCTGGCACCGGAGAGGCTGTTTCACCATCTTCAGGTGAGATTATTCTGCACTTTCTGTGGCTTTTTCTTCTCATTAATACTCGGATTTAAAGCCTGAATGACATGAAATAGTCATGTTTCTGAGCTTGTTAAGCAGCGCTGAAGGCTTCTGATGTTTCCTGTCGCTGCCTCATGTTTGCAGATGATCTGACAGCCTGAGAAGAGATCAGAGCGTATCCTCCAGGAGCCTGTTCATGATGAAAGAGAGAAATCCAGGAGAGCCTCCGAGGGCTGATTCAGTCGCTTCCCATCTCCTCCCCGCTCTGAGCCACTAGAGCTCGTCCTTCCTGGCGATGGTTTTTGTTAACCTCAGGTGAACTCACACGCAAAGTGGGCCAGTCTGCTCTGATGGGGTTCGACAGCAACACCACCAACCGGACTCTGCCAGGCGGGGCGCCGTACAGCCTGCAGATCTCCCTGCCGCTCACCGTGCTGGTGGGCATCATGATCCTGCTCACCGTGTTCGGGAACGTCCTCGTGGTCATCGCCGTGTTTACAAGCCGGGCCCTCAGGGCTCCGCAGAACTTATTCCTGGTGTCGCTGGCGTCGGCGGACATCTTGGTGGCCACCCTGGTGATGCCGTTTTCTTTAGCCAATGAGCTGATGGGATATTGGTACTTTGGCGAGGTCTGGTGCGATATCTACCTGGCTCTCGATGTTCTTTTCTGCACCTCCTCCATCGCTCACCTGTGTGCCATTAGCCTGGACCGCTACTGGTCCATCACACAGGCCATCCAGTACAACCTGAAGAGGACGCCGAGGCGCATCAAGTGCATCATCTTCATCGTGTGGGTCCTCGCCGCGGTTATCTCCTTCCCTCCCTTGATCACTATGGAGAAGGAAAACAGCAAGGAGGAGCCTGAGTGTAAGATTAACAACGACAAATGGTACGTCATCTCCTCCTGCATCGGCTCCTTCTTCCTGCCCTGCGTCATCATGGTGCTCGTCTACGTACGGATCTACCAGATCGCCAAAAGGAGGACACGGGCGCCGCCGGGAGACAGGCAGCGGAAGGAGACGCCTATCACGGCAACGACTGCCGCCTCGAACCTGAAGGAGAACGGTGTGGGCGCCGGTGACGCGGAGAAACTCAACGGCGAGCGTGACATGGAGCTGAGGGAGGATGTGGGAGGAGACAAGGAGAAGGTGGAGGTGAACGGGATGGACCTGGAGGACTCGTCCTCCTCCGACCACAAAGTGAACAATCCGTGCTCCATCAAAAAGAAGTCAACCAAGGGGAAGACTAAAGTGAGCCAAATCAAACCGGGGAACAGCCACGTCGAGAAGAGGGAGCCCGGCTCGCAGGGCAGCCGCTGGAAGGGCCGACAGAACCGCGAGAAGCGCTTCACCTTCGTCCTGGCCGTCGTCATCGGCGTGTTCGTCGTGTGCTGGTTCCCCTTTTTCTTCACGTATATGCTGATGACGCTGTGTGATTCCTGCCCGGTGCCCGACACGCTCTTCAAGTTCTTCTTCTGGTTCGGCTACTGCAACAGCGCGCTGAACCCCATCATCTACACCATCTTCAACAACGACTTCAGGAGGTCCTTCAAAAAGATCCTGTGCCGGCGGGACGCCCGGCGATACGTGTGAGCGAGCGCGGCGAGCTGTACATAGTTTGTTTTCTCACATCAACTGTGAAGTGCATCGAGCGTTGTGCATGGGCGTGACTGCACGGAGAGGACCAGCTTTACATGCAGCTTCAATCATACATGACCGAGGCTTCAGCACCACACACACACACACACACACACACACACACACAGCGCAGTGAAAACATGTGTTCATGTAAACGTTCTTCTTTTATTTTTATAAATGAAACCTGGTCCAGTCCTGAAACGTGTCGTACTTTTACCGCTGAATGTTGTACAAACATGTCTGGATGTGTGTCTCTATTTCTCCTCTGTGGTGAAGATGCAGTGTTGTGCCGTTTTTCTATGATGTCATACGATGACGATGCTGAAGGTGATGAAGATGATTGTAAGAACACAAAGTGAGAGGAAAGTTCTGGCTCTTTTAAAGAATAAAACCCTTTTTTCTTAACGGATCTCAAGGCTCCTCTGCGCTTTAAAGAAGCTAACACACACACACACACACACACACACACACACTTTACCCTCAGTTTAGAAACACTGGTTCAGGCGTCAGCAGGGGCGTGCACAAAGGGGGGGTCCAGCGGTGTCATGGCCCCCCCTTGAGATCTGAGCTTCTTATCAGAGGGCAGATTAGACGGGTTTTTTCATCATGGTTAAAGAAGCTTTCATGAGGACACACCTTTAACCTGCTCTTCATTGGACAGGTGTGTGTCGGAGAGGAAAGAGTCCACAGAGAACTCCAACCAAACACGTTCAATGTCTCAGAGCTAAAACGTCCACATTCGATCTTTTTAAATGTTTGAAGTGTTGAGTCGATTTATATGTTTCTCTCTGCACTCAGTTCTTCAGAGGTTTTAAATCAGGTTTCTCCTGCTCGTTTAAAGATAAGCTCGATGGCATCAACTGGATACAGGTACAGACCTTTAACATGAACTGCACAGGATCAAAACAACTCTGGTGTAAAATATACTGAAACAAACGTCATCGTGTAAATGTTGTATATTCACTGTCACTCAGTTTACATCCACCCTGCGCTCGGCTGGGATCAAGATGATTCCTATAAATAATCTGAATCCGAGGACCTGATCTTAACCTTCTGCTTTTGAGCGACCCGATTCCAAGACTTGATCCAGACTGTTAACTTCGATTCTGGACGACCAGGTAAACAAACAAACACCTGAGTGAATTCTTCCACTCTGCCCCCTAGTGTTTAAAATGAGTACTGCAGTCTAAACTCTAATCATCACAGAGAGCTGGCTCCGCCCCCTCCTCTCACACAGGTCAGCATGTGGTGGACACTGTAGCTTCAGTGTTTAGCCAGCTCTGCATGTGGTGGACACTGTAGCTTCAGTGTTTAGCCAGCTCTGCATGTGGTGGACACTGTAGCTTCAGTGTTTAGCCAGCTCTGCATGTGGTGGACACTGTAGCTTCAGTGTTTAGCCAGCTCTGCATGTGGTGGACACTGTAGCTTCAGTGTTTAGCCAGCTCTGCATGCGGTGGACACTGTAGCTTCAGTGTTTAGCCAGCTCTGCATGCGGTGGACACTGTAGCTTCAGTGTTTAGCCAGCTCTGCATGTGGTGGACACTGTAGCTTCAGTGTTTAGCCAGCTCTGCATGTGGTGGACACTGTAGCTTCAGTGTTTAGCCAGCTCTGCATGTGGTGGACACTGTAGCTTCAGTGTTTAGCCAGCTCTGCATGTGGTGGACACTGTAGCTTCAGTGTTTAGCCAGCTCTGCATGTGGTGGACACTGTAGCTTCAGTGTTTAGCCAGCTCTGCATGTGGTGGACACTGTAGCTTCAGTGTTTAGCCAGCTCTGCATGTGGTGCACACTGTAGCTTCAGTGTTTAGCCAGCTCAGCATGTGGTGGACACTGTAGCTTCAGTGTTTAGCCAGCTCTGCATGTGGTGGACACTGTAGCTTCAGTGTTTAGCCAGCTCTGCATGGGTCTGTAAAGCTTTCTGCGTTCTAACCTCTCTCCATGTTTCATCTCCAACATTGATCCTAGTTTGAGCAGCTTTCTGCTGCTGGAGCTTATTAGAAACATGCAGAGGCTTTTTAGCTCGGGTACAATCACTTCTATCTGAAGCAGTTCCACTGCCCGCTTCCATCAGAGGATTTGAGTTCCTGTTTCTGCCTAATTTAGGTGAAGTTGTGCATTCTTTGGGACCAGGAGGGCAAAACCCACAAGTCCCAATTAAAGCTGCTCCTCACCTGCACTCAGGCAGCTGCAAATCCTGAGCTGTGTTAGCTGTGACCTTTGAGAGGGAGTTCAGCTCTTAATGAGGCAGAATGAAAAAAAAAAATCCAATGTTCTTTGGATTAATCGTGTTAAATATCTTAACATCTATTTCTTCTTAATGTGTGTGTGTGTGTGTGTGTGTGTGTGTGTGTGTCTGTGTGTGTGTGTGTGTGTCTGTGTGTGTGTGTGTGTGTGCATGCTCAGGCTGCTGCCTTCAGAGTCTGTTTAATGAATCGTGCTTAGAACACAGTTGTAATGCAAGACACGGGACGCAGAGAAGTAACGGTTCACTTGTGTTTGTGTTGCCACGTCGAGAAGAGAACCTGATGGACTGGTCTCTGTGGTCACACACAGCGCTTATCTGTGCCCTGAATGCAGACAGTTCTTTTCCCACTGAACTGACTGTAAGTCCGTGCAGTTCTTCTGACTCTGAGCCATGACGCCTCAGAGAGTCAGTCTGTGCAGCACATCCAGTCTGCCGTGTGCTCATTCAGCCGCTGCTGCGTCTCCCTGCACGTCTGCAAAATGTCAGTCTGTGAGAAAGAGTGTGTGTGTGTGTGTGTGTGTGTGTGTGTGTGTGTGTGTGTGTGTGTGTGCAGCACATGTAAACAAAGAGGATGAACTCCCACTGGACGGACAAGTTTGCTGTAATCGTGCTGAGACTCTGTGTTCAGTGCTGCTGAGGATTTCTTTGGGTTGCCTCACATGGGAAGTCGTGCTGAATACAGAGAGCGGCGTCTGATCAGTCAGAGTGTCGGACAGACATTTAAAAGTTTTACTTCACGTCTCCAGCGGCCCGTTGAACAAACTCTCAGTCTAGCTCTGATTTATCTTCAGGTTCCAGATCAGCTGATTTGAGTTTGTTCAATCAGCTCTGAGTTAGTTCACTCGGTGTTCAGCCAAGGCTAATGGAGCCCCGATACTCCGATTCACTATGGCAACAGGAGACTCCTCCTACTTTAACGATGTGTGACCTCCATCTTCACACAGAGAGAAGAACAGGCTTAATAAGAAGAAACAGAGCTGCAGCGTAAAGGAGAGAGAGAGAGAGGACACAGCTGACAGCGTCTGGTCATTTCATATTTAATCAGAATCAAAACATCGCAGGTCCAACAGCTCAAATGTATTTTCATGAAGATGAAAACCAGCAGAACTTTAAATCCATGAAGGGGACAGACTGCTGCACTGCTCCACATGCTTTGGAGGCGTTCTGGAAAGCTCTCTGTGAAGCTTCTCCACCTTCAGTTCATCGGCGGAGGAGCGATGGACACCTGAAGCACACTTAATGATAATACTTTATATTTATATGGTGCTTTAAGAGGCTCGAAGCACTTTGTGTCTGTGAAAAGAAATGTGATGAAACATGGAGGCAAACCCTCCACACACATCTCTGACCCTCGACGCTCTCCGTGCTGCTTCTGGCCTTTAATGCATCGATTTATTGATTCAGTTATTTTCACCTTTTTATTCATCAGGATGAATTTTTGTTATTTTTCACTGAACAGCCAGAGTCTTCCATCTTGGGACTGCGAGGGGGGGGGGGTCTTAACTTTACTTTTTGCACATTTAGATTTTATTGATTTAAATATTATTTATCTTATTTTACCTCGTTTTATTTCATATTTTACCTTTTTTTTAAATAAATGTTTTGATCTGTGTTGATGTGTGTAAAAATGCAAAACTCCAAATAAAATTAACTTTGAAAGAAAAGTGACTTTAAAGCAGCTGAAAATGAAACATGAGACAAAGTGAACTTCCTTCAGTGTGTGTTTAAAGCTGTGTTCACACACACACACACACACACACACACACAGGCTAAATGTCCTCTCCCCTTTGTCCTGTTTACTTTGTTCATTAGTCTGATTTAAAGGAGCCTCTCCTGCATGTCGGCTCTTCTTCCCTGAGGAGTGATGACACGCTTCGTCTCCAGGCTCCTCCATGAACACACGTTCCTCAACATGTTCCAACAAGCTGGATCTGTGTTCAGACGTTCGGAGGAACGACTGTAAATGTTACAGAGCGAGGTCTGAGTGTTGAGTCCCGTCGGGGGCGGTCTCCGTGCTGGAGATGCTGTCTCAGGCTAACTTTGAGTCAAGCTAACGACATGAGCTAATCACACCTATTTGGTTTTTTGAAGCAGGCTGTAAACATGTTCATGTCTGCTGTAAAAACAGGCTGTTTGAATGGGTGTGTATGTAACTTCCTGTGCTGCTGCAGCCAGCCTCTAGTGGACACTCCAGGTACTGCAGGGTGTTACACTCATGCATCGAGTTTCATTTTTGAACACCAAACGTTAGCGCTCAGATTAGCTTCAGGTTTTGATCATTTTGCATAGTTCCACATGTGGTAAAAACTGAAGATTTGACTTGTGCCAAACACAAACACATCACGTCATCCAGCGTTTAAACATCTTTTGGTTTTGTTCAGGGCAGCACAGAAGGTGGTGGACGGCCTTGAATGAAACGTGTGTCAGCAGCGGAGCGTCTCCGGCGTCTGCTCGGTGATGAATATGAGCACATTTGTCTCGTCTTGTCTCGGCCTTTCTTCACCTCACACATCAACAAGAAGCAGCGATATCGTTAGGCGGATGTGCTCGCTGACAGCCTATTGGAAGAAACCAGCTGTTGGAGTCAGCAGACCCCTCTCCCCCCCCACACACACACACACACACACACAGCCTTTGGGAATCGGGGCATAGATCATCAGGTTAAAGTGCACATCCGTCTCAGGAAGGCAAAGCTTGGTGGGGATGTGCAGCTACGATTCACAGAGACGGGGAGGAATTATTATCAGCTGCACAAAAATCACACAGGACAACGATTCTTTACAGGTGGAGGATGTGGGCGTTGGGTTGGATTAAGTGTCCTCACATTAGAGCTGGCAGCGTGTGTGTGTGTGTGTGTGTGTGTGTGTGTGTGTGTGGGTGGGGGGATGGTTTGAATGATGATGTGGGAGGATGGGCTGGTCTGCTTTGTGCACGTGTGCTGTAGGTGGCCGGGGGGAAAAGGTCGCGATGACGCTGCCTGCCGACTGTGGCACCCACATACTCCAACCTGTAGCTTCTGGGTTTTTTTTTTTTCAGTGACATCCGCCTTTTGGAGGTCGCTGCATAAACATGATGGTTCTCTGTGCGTTGGTGATGACTCACTCAGCGCTGCACTCTCACAGCTCGTCACGTAAAAAAACAGAGTTTAGACTTTCCTGAAGTTGGATCATGTTTTCTAACAGCCGGCCGGTCCTGAGATTTCAAACAGTCTCAGGCTCATTAATGGCCGATGATCCGGGGGGGCCGGAGGCTCTGAGCGGGGACACAACACAACGTTGTGCAGCAGATATTTCCCTGGAAAATAATTTACCCAGACACATTTATTTTTTTTGTTGGAGCTCATTACGATGGAGAGCAATCATCCCGGAGAGCCCGGGGCTTTCTACCACCTGCTGATTGGACCTGCGAGGTGTTCAAGGGGGCTGGGAAAACAGAGAGAGTGATGAGACGATGGCGCGTGGGATTGAATCTTAAAATATGTCAGTTTGGAGCCGTCGTTGGTGAAGGCATGAAAAACAGCTGGTGATGGCAGAGACACTTTATTTCATCTAAAGACAAAGACGACACGTGACCAGCAGAGCAGCACTTTATAACACGTGTGATCTTAAAGAGCACATGGGATCAGACGCAGGATAAATATATATATATCAATAAATATATTTCAGCTTGATTTTATGCTTTGATCTATTTAAATATAGTGTATTAACAGACTGTCTGTTTGTACCCTGCATAAGTAAATAAATAAATCACTATTATAACACTTCAATCAATAAAGGCAAAAACTTTATAAAACAACTAAATGAACAGGATCAATGTCTGTTGAATCATTTACTGTCCACTGATTGGTTAACCTCTATATCCCTGCAGAACGGTCACACACAGTGATCACCAGTCAACCAGCGTGTGAGTGGCGTGTTGTGAGTGGCGTTCTGGCCCTCTGATGGTCATCGTGGAGCGAGTGTTTGGAAAGAGGTGGAAGATTAAAAAAACAGCCGAGCACATTTCCGCCCCTCGCTCGTCCCGCTCCTCTGTAATTACCCGCTGAGAGTCCCTCGCTCCATTATTCAGCCTCTTTGTGCAGGAACTTCACACGTCTCTCGGCGGTGACGGACAGCAGAGGAGAGTATGTGTTCGGTGACGGGGGGGGGGCAGCGGGTCAGCGTGCGGCGGAGGGGGCAGCTGGAGTGTCTGTAATGAGCGTGTAGTGCGTGCTGATGGACGGGCCGGTGGGCGTTCTGAAGGAGATTATACCCGAGCGCTCTGCGGCGCTTTAATGCAGTCACTGTCCTGCTCCTCCTCGTCTTCTGTGTGCGCTTTAAGAGTCCTCGCTTTAAAGCTGCAGGAGCCGGGCATCGAACCCCTGACCTTCATCCGCCGTCGCCACAAAAACCTAAAATGCTCACTTCCTGTCAGCAGCTGTGTCTGGACTTCCTGTCCTTGTCTCCTCCTCGCTCGCGTTGTTCTTCCTCTCTGATTGACGCCGTTTTGGATCAACGCTTCTGATCAATCAATCGTTTAGTTGTGATGAAAAACGAGTCGCCGTAGCAACAAGGTTGTGTGAGGAACCGGGTTAGGATGATGAGAGGGTCACATGAGAAGGGAGGGGCAGAAGAAACGATGTCACGTCGTTGTTACAGTGAAGCTGAAGAGACGAGTCATCGTGAGTCCAACATGTCTTCACAACCCGCCTGCGTGACCTCTGACCTCCTGCGTCTCAGCTTTGATCCAAATCTGACAAAAGAAGTCACATCACAAAATTCACACACACACACACACACAAACACACACACACACACACACACACGTGCGCACACACACACACACACACACACACACACACACACGTGCGCACACACACACACACACACACACACACACACACACACACACACACACACACACACACACACGTGCGCGCACACACACACACACACACACACACACACACACACACACACACACACACACTTTGTGGAATGACTCACAACTTCTTCTTTTCTTTTCACTTTTCAGAACAACAGCGTGACGTCGTGCTCTGGAGGAGATGAATAATTCAGAGGTTTGATATTTTTTATGTGCGGGGGGGGGGGGGTTTAGGGTTGGGGGGGTCATTAAAAGTAATAATCAGTGAACATTGTGGCTGATCTAATATGAGGTTTAGTCGTGACATCAGTCTGTTTGTTTTATGGATGAAAACGCCAAAGGAAATGTAATAATGAGAGAGAGAGAGAGAGAGAGAGAGAGAGACAGACAGAGAGAGAGAGAGAGACAGAGAGAGGGCGAGAGAGAGAGACAGAGAGAGAGAGACAGACAGACAGAGAGAGAGAGAGAGAGAGACAGACAGACAGACAGAGAGAGAGAGAGAGAGAGACAGACAGACAGAGAGAGAGAGAGAGAGAGACAGACAGACAGACAGAGAGAGAGAGAGAGAGACAGACAGACAGACAGAGAGAGAGAGAGAGAGAGAGACAGACAGACAGACAGAGAGAGAGAGAGAGAGAGACAGACAGACAGAGAGAGAGAGAGAGAGAGACAGACAGACAGAGAGAGAGAGAGAGAGAGAGACAGACAGACAGAGAGAGAGAGAGAGAGAGACACAGAGAGACAGAGAGAGAGACAGAGAGAGAGACAGAGAGAGACAGAGAGAGAGAGAGAGAGAGAGAGAGAGACAGAGAGAGAGAGAGAGACAGAGAGACAGAGAGAGAGAGAGAGAGAGAGAGAGACACACAGAGAGAGAGACAGAGAGAGTGAGAGAGAGAGACAAAGAGAGAGAGAGATAAAGTGTAGCAGGTAAACTCGGGATGATTCGATATTGTGAAAACAAACGGCTAATTGAGAGCAGAGCAGAGGTTCAGCAGCAGCAGGTGTGTGTGTGTGTGTGTGTGTGTGTGTGTGTGTGTGTGTGTGTGTGTGTGTGTGTGTGTGAGAGAGAGAGAGAGACGGAGGGAAGGATTCAGAGAGAGTGTGAAGTGAGTACTCAAATCACTTTGGAGGGATCACTCAGTCTGCTTCATCTATATGCTAAAGCCTTCGGCTCTTTGAACCCGACACCATGTGAACACTCGTCATCCTCCTGAAACTCATCTTCTGAAGTCACAGCTTTCTGTCAAAGCTGATCTGATTCCGCCTCCTCCCATCGATGACAATAATCCTATTTCCCAGGAACAAAATCTCATATTTCATATCAGTGCTGGTGGTAAATGAGTCTGAGGCCCGGCATGGAAAATGGACATGATAGCCCATATTTACGGCTGAATTGGGTTATGTGGCTGGAAACACAAATGGAAGAAAACCACCGGTATTCTCTGTGGAGCGCTCTCAGCAAATGGAGTGTCAGCGAGGAGCCAGTGTGTACATTAAACATCAGAGCGGCCGGGTGAATATGGGTTTGAAATCCCTGGGACATTTTGTACAATTGAAGAAGTCATTACAAAACAGCTGCACATCGTAATGAGGCACAACAGAGCGGCGGCAGATCGGCGCTCTTCCACTTTTGTCTGACTGCCTTCGCTCTTCTGCTGCTCAACAAAATCAGCACACAGCACGCTGCGTGTGTGTGTGTTTTTTTTTAGATTAGACGACGTCCCGCAGCGCTCGCACACAAATTGAGTATAATTCTCCCCCGAGAGTGTGCATGGTGAATATCTGAGCGGGGAAACATAATTGCAAATGAGAAATCAGATCAGCTGTGAGTCTGATATTCGTTTCTCCGAGTGGAACGCTCCGACTGTTTGGGGGTTTTTTGCCTTGACATCGTCCCTCTGCACGAGTGTAAACACCGGCTCGGTGCAGCGGACAGTTTGAATGAGGGACAAGGCAGAGACACATTCAGTCTGAGGCCGGTGAGAGAGACACATTCAGTCTGAGGCCAGTGAGAGAGACACATTCAGTCTGAGGCCGGTGAGAGAGAGACACATTCAGTCTGAGGCCGGTAGGAGAGACACATTCAGTCTGAGGACGGTGAGAGAGACACATTCAGTCTGAGGCCGGTAGGAGAGACACATTCAGTCTGAGGCCGGTGAGAGAGACACATTCAGTCTGAGGCCGGTGAGAGAGACACATTCAGTCTGAGGCCGGTGAGAGAGACACATTCAGTCTGAGGCCGGTGAGAGAGACACATTCACTCTGAGGCCGGTGAGAGAGACACATTCAGTCTGAGGACGGTAGGAGAGACACATTCAGTCTGAGGACGGTAGGAGAGACACATTCAGTCTGAGGCCGGTCGAAGAGACACATTCAGTCTGAGGACGGTAGGAGAGACACATTCAGTCTGAGGCCGGTCGAAGAGACACATTCAGTCTGAGGACGGTAGGAGAGACACATTCAGTCTGAGGACGGTAGGAGAGACACATTCAGTCTGAGGACGGTAGGAGAGACACATTCAGTCTGAGGACGGTAGGAGAGACACATTCAGTCTGAGGCCGGTCGAAGAGACACATTCAGTCTGAGGACGGTGAGAGAGACACATTCAGTCTGAGGCCGGTAGGAGAGACACATTCAGTCTGAGGCCGGTGAGAGAGACACATTCAGTCTGAGGCCGGTGAGAGAGACACATTCAAGCTGAGGACGGTAGGAGAGACACATTCAGTCTGAGGACGGTCGAAGAGACACATTCAGTCTGAGGACGGTGAGAGAGACACATTCAGTCTGAGGCCGGTGAGAGAGACACATTCAGTCTGAGGCCGGTGAGAGAGACACATTCAGTCTGAGGACGGTGAGAGAGACACATTCAGTCTGAGGACGGTGAGAGAGACACATTCAGTCTGAGGCCGGTGAGAGAGACACATTCAGTCTGAGGACGGTGAGAGAGAGGGCGAGCTGCTCGTTGGGCCGGTGAGAGAGAGGGCGAGCTGCTCGTTGGGCCGGTGAGAG
>NC_136692.1:31016406-31021406 GCF_947650265.1 Symphodus melops | reverse complement strand
AAACAAACAGGATAAACAAAAACAAATGAACACAGGTGGAGGAGGCTGATTGAGGGAGCGTGGAGGCATCTTCTTCTCTGTACATGGCCCGCAGCAATATTTGATTGGACAGAGATTACAGTGTTTACTCAGGGGAGGGTCTGTCCAACATGAAAACAAAGACAATTGAATGAGAGAATGAAGGACAGCAGGCGAGCCCCAGTACTGACAGTAACAGTAAGCCTGTGTGTGTGTGTGTGTGTGTGTGTTTAGCAACAAGCTTTCTCCCTATGGTGAAGCTGTAAACAGTCTTCATGCCCGGCCGTTTTATCACATTCATCAAAGTACTGAAGAGCCGTGTAGCTTCTGTTTTCTCCCCGGTGGAGTTTGTTGTCCTGCTCGTCGAGCTCTCAGCCGACGGTAACGTTGACTGTCTGTGAGTCTCTCTGCCAACAGTGACTTAAACTAACTTTTCAATCTAACATGCAAGCTTTATTTACAGCACAGAATACCACTGTTTGACTTCAATGCACCATGATGACCTCATGACGGGACGGCTGGCTCCTCCCCTTGTGTATAAAAGCTGTTTGAGTCAAGAAGAAGAAGAACATACTCACTGATTATTAGGATGAAGAGTTTTTACATCATTCTGTGTCAGTTTACATGAAGCTAGCGGCTAACTAAAGAGCGCTAAGATTAGCATGCTAACACAACTATGCAGGACATAGCTGATTAAAGCTACAAGCTAACTAAAGAGCGCTAACATCAGCATGCTAACACTACAATGCAGGACAAGGGTGATTGAAGTTACCAGCTAACTAAAGAGCGCTAACATCAGCATGCTAACACTACAACACAGGTGATTGAAGCTACCAGCTATCTAAAGAGCGCTAACATCAGCATGCTAACACAACAACGCAGCACACAGGTGATTGAAGTTACCAGCTAACTAAAGAGCGCTAACATTAGCATGCTAACACACCAACACAGGACACAGGTGATCACAGCTCAAGCTGAAGACGATTTTGTGCTACTGAAGGAAAGTTGGGGGCGTGTCTCTGGTGGAGGGCGGAGGCTTCAGTAAGGAGGAGGCGTGGCCAAACAGCGTTGTTTGTTTTGATTTCATGCTGGAGCTCAATGGCGACAACTACTGTTAAAAAAGTTGCACTCTTTCGGTAAAGCTTGTATTTTGTCGATGTAATCTTATTGTCTGTCTTTGTTCACTTATGCTGCCCGCACCTCTGCTGCACCAAAATGTCTTTCCTGTTTAATCAAAATACCTGACTGGTATTCTTTTATTATACTCACTGCTGCGTGGGATTATTGCCTTCCAATGGTCTTTGGTTTTTAATTTGATTCTGTGGTGCTTATTGCTTTTTTTTTTTTTATTAATTTTTTTTATCCGTGCTTTTCTACCTCTGTGAGTCTGTAAGGGGAAAAGAGAAAGGTAAAGAAAAGCGCTGCAGTACTGAATTACACTTCCACAGTGCAGGATGAAACCTCCTGACGAGATGAACAATTATCAGGAAAAAGATTTGAAAGGAAGTAAAGAAACCCTTCAGGAGCTGCACTCGTGCTCTCCGCTCCGAGGGAACTCACCACTTACAGGAGATAGTTTTACGCCTGTGTGCCACTTTACACCTGAACGGATACGTCGACTCTCGAACATTCATATCAGCTCCAGACCTGAGGAAACAGATTGTTCATCACGCTGTTTTCCCCCCCACTTTATAAAATGTGAAGTCCGCTTTCACTGCACATCTGAATGTTGTTGTTGGTACATCTTGTAAGGGCTTTTCATGCCTCGGGTCAGAAACAGTCAGTGAGGAATGACACGGGGGGGGAGGAGCCACAGGATGGACACAAACCGGGGTCTTGTTTTAATGTCAGTTTGGCGTCTGACTTCCTGTCCCGCCCGATATTCGCTGTGGTAACTTCATGGTGCTCCGGCATCCTGCAGAAAAAGAAGCCTTGTGTATCTGCTGCTGAGGACTCCGGACTGACCGAGCTGAGATGCCGTGCAGCCGGTGGTTTTTATTCATGATGATGACTTTATCACACGTTTTTGCCTCTTGCTAACCAGGAGGTGACTTCAGTGTGCAACCCCGCTCCCCCGTGCACACCGCTGCAGACTTGCCTCACTGATTGTGTCTACCACCAGCTCTTACGCCCTCCAGAGACTCAGATTTTAATTTTTGGGGATTACAAACCCTGCAAACTTGACTTAGCACGATCTGGTTTTCAGCAGTTAAATGTGGAACAAAAAGAACAGGATCTTGGATAAATGTTTTGGCAACATGAAGAATGCTTATGTGAGCAGAGCCAACTCAGACCATAACACAGAGCACCTCATCCCAACAAGCATGATCCCTGTGACGGTCACTTGTCTGCTCAGTTAAAGTCACAGATAGCTCGCCTTGTGCAGATTGTTTTTAAAATCACAGGTGTCAAAAAACATCCATCACACAGTCTGTAGTTAGACACAGAAAAACGCGTCTGAGTTTCCATCAGACCGGGCTCAACTGCTACAAACAATCATTGATGCTGAAGTCTGTTAATATTCTGAATAAGAGGTGATGTAGGATGTGCAATATGTCACTGCTGCAAGAATGTTTTTTTTGCTTGAGTTTGGAAATGTCACCTGAAAAGCTCCATGTTCAGTATGTTTTTATTATTATTGTCCTGTAACTGCAGGACACAGTCCAAGAAAAGTTTCCCTCCAACGACAATATCTCCATCTTGAGTGTGAGCTTCTGTTGGCGATGAGCCCAGGAGGAGGGGCCTAGTTTGAGTGTTGTGTTTACAAACATTTCTACTAACTCCACTGGTAGTGATTTAAACCCAGCAGTACCTGAACAGGTAGTGACAGTCTTAAAGTTTGTTCTGAAGTTCAGCATGGAGGTTATAATCCTGAGCGGTCGGAACAAACAGAAATAAATGTGTGAATGTGAACAGGAGTGACGTTACATTTGACACCGAGGCTTTGAGGCACGTGTCGAGTAGGAGCGGCGTCTCTAGCCGAAGCCCCGTATCGAGTCATTTTCAGAGAATCGCGTCATCGATGACAAACGAGGCCTCGCTTCGAGTCAAACGATGCCATTAGCTTGTTTGTGTTTCATGTCGTGGAAGATAAAACCCACCTGTCATGTCTCCTCGTGAGTTGCTTGAATGTTTGGTGAGACTTCCTGGAAATTTGGGTTTAATTTTTTTTTGAGAAACTGAGCCTGACAGGAAGAAGAAAACATTTTGAGTTATCCTCTCCCAATAAGGCAAAACAAAACCCAGGTACCGAACGCTTAAGTTTAAGCGGCGCCACCATAACCATTGTGCTACGAAGCCTGATCAAAAAGTTGGTGGCATATATTTGTAGTCTGATTCTGTCAGTATCATTATTATTTGTATTCATCTCACTCTCTACACAGCTCACTGATTGGTCCTTTAACTTTATTCCTGTGTGTTGGGTCCATTATTATATTCATCACTTGAGTGAGCCTTCACATTTTTTCCTCCTCTTCATTTATCGACCCTCGTAATCTTTCCGCCCTGCAGCCTCACTCCTCATTTGGATCTCTGTTCTTGGCAAAGTCTTTGTCAGTGAAACCAAACGTGCATATTAATATTCTGTGAATGTTCTGTTGTTCTTCTTCTTTAGGTTTGCTTCAGTGTCCTCTTGGAAAGTTGATTATTAAAATGTACCGCTCCAATGTGTTTCTGTATGTTGTGCAACCTTTTATTGAACCGTGTTAAAGTATTGTATTAATGGTCATCAATCAATCAATCTTTATTTATATAGCGTCAATTCATAACAGGCGTTATCTCGAGACACTTTACAAAAGCAGGTAAAGGACCTTACTGTTTGTCTGTTAACATTAACAAAAGGGCAGGTAACAAGACCATGCTCATCGTTATGTTTACAAAAAGCAGGTAAAGGACCTTACTGATGGATATATTAAAGAGCTCAGCTTAATCCGTCATAGAAGAACAAACTTCCCTTTAACAGGCAGAAATCTTCAGCAGACCCGGATCATGATGAACAGACATCTGATAAACTGAGCTGGGCTTGAAAATGGGGGGGGGGGGGTTGTTTGGGCAGGCCGTCCTCACCAACAGTCCCAAGGAACCTAAGAGAGCTCAGGAGCTCCCAGAAAAAGGGAGACATTAGAAAATAAAGATAGAGACAAGCAGTAATAAGATATGAAAGCTGGGAGAGAGAGAGGGAGAGAGAGAGGGAGAGAGAGATCAGAGATCCTGGTGCCAGTTCCCCCGGCAGTCTAGGCCTATAGCAGCAGAACTATGAGCTGGTCCTAAGCCAGCTCTAACTATTATTCTAGATTTTATAGGGAGCCAATGGAGAGAAGCCAGTACAGGAGTAATGTGGTCCCTTTTCCTCGTTCTAGTAAGAACACGAGCTGCAGCGTTTTGGACGAGTTGAAGGGTCTTTAGAGATTTACCATAGCACCCTGCTAAAATAGAATTACAGTAATCCAACCTGGAGGTAACAAATGCATGAACTAGTTTTTCAGCATCATTTTGTGACAGGATCTGTCTGATCTTAGAGATATTTCGAAGGTGAAAATAAGCTGTCCTTGAAATGTGTTTAATGTAGGAATCAAAGGACATATCCTGATCAAACAGAACTCCTAGGTTCCTAACAGTGGTACTAGAGGCTACACTAATACTACTAAGGGCCGTCATATCATCAGAGAAAGTCTCTCTAAGGTTCTTAGGACCAATCACTATAACTTCAGTCTTGTCTGAGTTAAGCAGTAAGAAGTTTCTGGTCATCCAGGTCCTGATGTCCTTGAGGCTTCTAGTTTATGAAACATGATTTCTATTATTGTAATAATGCTATTAGTCCATGTGCAGTGTTGTTTCGTACAAACTGATCCTCAGGCTCTAATCTGTATTTAGACATTATCTTGTCTGTTTGTGCATTGAATCCACCCCGCCCCTCCTCCTCGCTACTCTCGCCTCGTTTTCCTCCAAAAGACGAGAAAATAACTCACACGACGCCTTAAAAA
>NC_136692.1:30993906-31011406 GCF_947650265.1 Symphodus melops | reverse complement strand
TCAAAGGAAGCTGTAACTTTCCTGGAGCGCTTTGAAAAATGCCAGCTTCCTGTTGTCACGCAGTTGTTAGCATGCTAAGCTCGGCCAGCTAAGCAACAGCCACAACCCTGAGATTGATTGACACGTGTATAAGCCAATCAGTGTTGAGCTTTGAATCATAGTTTATTCCAGAGCTTGAAAACGGGATGGTCCAGGTCAAATCTGGACACGTGGTCCTATGCTCGTCCCATGCACGGAGGCTGCATGTCATCCCTCGCTCTCCCCTCCCAAACATGTCCTCTCTCTCCTCAGCTGTCCTGTCTCATGAAAGTGAAAAAATAACTCAAGAAAAAAATGAAAAAATGTCTTGTTCAGTAAAATGTTAAAAAGAGCCGGCGCTCAGAGTGCCGATCCTGCCACGACGCCCTGAGAGGAAAAATAAACATAAAGGAAGAAGTGATGGAGGTCGAAAGTAAAGATTGATTTACATTCAATAACTTCAGGATTAACACATTAGCATCTCTCTCGAACATCTGCTATGATAATAATCTGTGATCTTGTAGTTCTTCCTGTGATCTTGTAGTTCTCCTGTGATCTTGTAGTTCTCTGTGATCTTGAAGTTCTCCTGTGATCTTGTAGTTCTCCTGTGATCTTGTAGTTCTCCTGTGATCTTGTAGTTCTCCTGTGATCTTGTAGTTCTTCTGTGATCTTGTAGTTCTCTATGATCTTGTAGTTTTCCTGTGATCTTGTAGTTCTCTGTGATCTTGTAGTTCTCCTGAGAACCCGTGTACAGCTGCTTATGGCTCCGCCCCCTAAGCAGATCTAGTGAGGCAGATGGCGTGGCTGTATAGAATAGGTGGATAAGCGACACGGACTGTGTGGATATCAGCTGTGATGAATCACTTGTCTTTCTTGTAACGCCGAGGTCAGACCACTCGAACTTGTTTTTGTCTGTCACAATGTTCAGTCATTACCAACAATCACGACCGACATGATGACGTTGGTAGCGAGGAGCGGGGTCTAGAAGCTTGTGATTTAAGAAATATGAAACACAAACAGTCGAAAGCAGGAATGCGTCTCCCTCTCTCTGTTAACATAAAACGTTCAAGTTAGATATTTTCCAGTGTGTCATTGTTCCTAACCACCTGGAACATCAATCTGTGTGATCATGAACCAGGTGTCTGCCTGCAGGACTACAGCCTCCATACATGTGGTGTGCACACTAACCACTAGGCCACCCCCTAAATCAGGTGTTTTTTATTTCCCAACAAGCTTTTTGTTGCTGAAATGTGTCACTGGTGTCAAAGTTTGTCAAACGGGGACACAGCTCTCCAAATCCTGTTTCTCAGTGTCTTTATATGTGACCTGTTGCCTTTCTGCACAGAGTTCATCTCTGAGATCATGAAGCTGAGATGTTTCTCAACAAGGAAAGCTGCGGCTAAATCAAAAGCAACAGGCAACACACAAAGCCTCCCGTTTCCCACAAAATAACCAAACATCTGCTGAAGAGGAAGTACCCGCAGAGGTCAAGAGGTCACAAAGAGAAGCGACCTCAAGACAACATCCTGCACTGATTGTTCCTCAGCCATGAAAACCTTTTGTTTCTGTGCTGTGAAACCTCGTGTGTGTCATACAGGGGATAAAACACACATCTTTGAGGCACAGTAAAGCTGGAGTGTCGATGTTACTGCCTCTGAGCAGGAGACTGTAAGTGTAACAAACTGTTTCCTGCGACTATGAGAGACGACCTGTGGCAGACTTCAATAAGGACGGGGAGAGAAGTTAATGCTCCCGAACATCATCTGTGCTGAGACGTTTAAAGAGGGATAAACCTAATAAAGCCTGAGCTGTGAGGACTTTCATTCGTCACAGTATTTCATTACGCCGTCCTCGGCGTCTCGCACGCGCAGCCTGCCAGAGGGCTCACGATCAGAGCGAAGCAGACAGATATTCAGGATGTCTTCTGTTCTTAATGATATTGTGCGGCGAGGTTTGTGTGCTCATGAGCTGTTACATCATCTGCAGCACACTTTTAACGTTTGGTCTTCATCACATAAAAACTTATAAAAAGCTTCTCTCGTCAGAGGCAGACGAGGAAAGTTGACAAAGTTTCTGTTCCTGCGTCTCACTTTCCTCATCCGTCAAAGCATTCATGACAATTTGATTTCCTGTTTTGCATAACCGGCTTAGCGTCTCTCCTTTTTGTCTGTCTTTGCAAAGCTCACCGGGAGCCGAAGACGCCTCGGGCTTCACCTGTACCGCCTCTGATCTGTTCAGAGGAGTCTGGTTGTGATTCTCCTCCTCTCCTCTTTGTGCTTTCAGTCTCAGTCCTGGGAGTTTCTAAAAGGCAGCCTCTTCCTTTCGCTCATTGATTTTTCTGCAGCAGCTTGTGGGCTAATTGCCCTTATCAAAATCACGTCCTGCTAAATGATGGCTGCCTTTAATCGCCTGCACCCTCACCAGCAGCCGCTGACATTTAGTACAATTAATTAATGCAAAGACAACAGGGAGTTGGTATCTGCTCTGCTTGGCTGACCCTGCAGGGTGTGTTATGTAACATGGAGAAGAGAGGAAGCAGAGACGAGAGCTGCTGATATCTCACCATGCTAGCCTGAAGCACTGCAGACACTGAAGAGACGGAGGTTTTGTCGGACGTTAAGTTGAAACGGGAAAACTACGTCGGCTCTTTGGTTTGATGTCTTGTAGCGTTTCACTCAAGCTTGTTTTCACGGACAGTTTCAAGAACAACTTTTGCAGAAGCTGAACATCCAAGACCTCGATCAGTGAGCCGTAGTTAAAGTAGCATCGTCTCTGTGCTCTGATGTGGGCCAGCTTATTGTCTGATGTTCTGACTGAAACCTGTGCAGCTAAAATCTGTCCCTGTTTCGTCACCATGGCAACACAGATCCAAGTCCCCGGCGTCCCGTGTTGGGAAACTTCTCGTTTGGTCTCCTGTCTCCTGAAACACAAAGACGTTGCCGATGTTTTGATACCCAAATGTTGCTGTCTGCAGTTTATGGTGGTTTCACATTGTGGACCCGGGTCTACACTTGACCCCAGAGTCCAGTTCATGTGGGCCGTGTGAACACAGACCTATTGCACTTGAAGAGATGGTCCGGTCCGCCTGAGATGTGTCGCTCCAAACCGCCACATACACATACTGCAGAACTCCGGGCCGGTCTGAGGACTGAGGAGGTGATTAACAGCTGACGTCCACTTTGATTGATTTAGATTTAGAAAATGAACTCAGATAAGTGGTTTGGTGTGATTGTGATTATTTCTTCTGTTGTGATGGACGTCTCCTTTGATCGGCCGCTTTGCATTATGGGAAACGGTACATGAGGGGAACTGGTCAAATGCAGATTGAATGTTTTTACAGATTCATGACAGTTATCACATCTGTTCACATGCTGAAGTCAGAGCGTTTTAACTGAGCAGGTTCAGTAACACACGGTGTCACAGGGTTCCTGATCAGGATGGACAGAGGACACTGAAGACAATCAGCTGGACTGCGAGGCGTCATGGAGGTTGAGTTTCCCTGCTGTGTGTTTCCTGTTTGAATGAAGATCTGAGTCGAGTTGAAGAAGATATTCTTCTTTTGGCCCTCATCTCGACCTCTGACCTCCAGAGTCCAGTCTGTCTGCTTCCTGTGCTCCAGCACGGATCACTTCCTTCCACATGACAGCGTCCATCTTCTCTGCTGATGGACCACAGAAGATTCTCTCTCGTGTTACTCAGTGTGTAAGTTGATGCTGTGAATCAATGAAGCCAGCTTGAGCGTCGAAATGAAAACTGTTGAACTTGTCTCTCTCGTCGGACGTAAACATTAGAATCGATCAGATCTTGAAACTATTTTTAAAAAAGTGTTGATTTATTTCAGCTGAATGAAGGAAACATTCACTACCAGCATGATGCACGCACGCCATCATGCTTTATTACGGTACGAGGTAACTGTAAGTGCGTCCTAAAAGAGACGATTTGACTCTTCTGCTTCATATGCAAACCTACAAAAATATTCCTCTTAAATATCCGTTATTCAAAGCGACGTGAAGAGGCGCAGGTTAGTCTACGCTCCTTCCTCCATTTTGATCTTTGTTCTGTCGCTGCAGAGGACAAACGGGACAGAGATGACATCACAGCGATGTCATGGGAATGGAAGGAGGGGGCGTCGCTCACATGCAGCATACATTATGACTCGTGTAAACACTGTGACAGATGTTTACTCGTGCGGACAGAAGTCCTGGCTCAGATCATCGCTCGTGCATTATGGGGAAGCGTTGATGTCAGAGGCTCGTCCTGCAGCAGCAGGTAAGCTGTCTCAGTGTTTACACTTCAGACTGTAACGGGAGGCTGAACACACGTTCATCAGCTCAAACTGTGCAAAAAGCAAACATAGAGGTCCGCTGAGTTTTCCTCCATGAAGTTGCGTAATAGGCGCCTCAGCATACTGGGTTATGGGGGGCGGGTCTAGGCTTCGGCCAGGTTCCCTGATTGGCCACCTGAAAATCCTGAATCAACGATTTGTGCTGCTCACAGATTTGTTTTTATTTTTCATGAGGCACGATTCAAGAGAACAGAAAAAAAAAACATGAGAAATTGAAAGTTGTGATTTACTATTATTATTATTTTTGTGTGTTAGGTGGGAGATAAGTGAACATTCAACCCACACATCTCTGCAACATCTCGCACACTGAATCTGTGTAAGACTGTTGAGCTGCGCTGCAGTTACTGACTGATGCTTGGTGCTGCTTTCAGGCTGCTCTCCTTCTGTCAGGAACAAACGAGTGTTCCCTGCAGGTGTACAAGCCGCCTCAGGTTATTTATATCGGTGGTGACCATCTTCTACTTCTCCCTTTCATTCCGCTCTCTCTCCCGTGCTGCTGATCTCTTTTTACTGTTGTGTCATTGCTTCATCTGCTGCACAATATGGCCTCTCCTCACCTCCTCCTCCTGCTGCACGCCGTCACTATCTGAATCCTCCAATGTTTCCCGTGTGTGAAGAGGATCTGTCCCTCCCGAAGCAAAAAATCGATTTGCATTAAAATCTATCTGCTCTCTTTGCTCCTGAAGGTTTGCATTGAAAATCAAAGCTTCTGTCACATGTGCCACTTGTCTCCTGACAGGTGCTTCGGCCCGCTGCAGCACACAGACACGGTTTCTTTCTAGACACTGTTATAGTCTGTCTGCCAAGTTCTGCCCAGATGCTGTCCAACTTTGATTGCCAACAGAAAGATGTAATCACGCCTCGTGTTTCATCTTGGATTTCTTTGAACTCTTGTAGTCTCGCTGTGCTAATCAAGGTCGAAGCGGCCCGTCCTGTCGGAGAGAAGCAGACGCAATCCTGCTTTCAATTTTTGTGTTTCATATTTCTTAAACCACGAGCTGCCAAATAATGTCTTCTCAGGGGGGGGGGCGAGGGCTCGGCTGAAGATTTATGAAAAGAAAGGCTGTGCTGCACAATAGCATTACACCCTGTGTGAGGTAGCCGGTTCAAGTCCACAGAGCCATCCATCTGTTGCTGCAGCGTGCGATGGATTCAAAATCAATCCAGCACTCCAAAACAATCACTGTGAAGCTTTTACATTCAACGAGGACAGACGGCACAAACAAGACACAAGACGAGCGGAGCCTCTCCACCATCTTTGAATCTTACACACGACAAAACAAACCTTCCCGCTCGTCATCTAACAACATGAACTTTGTTCAACGAGGCTCTCTCATTGGAAACTAAACTCTCGGCTGCTCGTCGGGATGTTTAAGTCTGAAAGAGGATTTTGCCGGTGTTGTTCCCTCCGGCTCTGCAGAGCTGAACCCGCTCGGCTCGTACCATGAACATCGACGTGTGTCGTTGAGCTACGCTGCGATGATGTCACACTGACACGCCAATCACAAGCTGCACTGAAGCTGTGGAAAAGCAAAGACGATGAAACGGATCAGGAGGAACTATCACAGGGTGAGCAGAAGAAAAGATGAAATCAAGCCATAAAGGTTTACATACTTGTAAATGTACCTGATGAAGATGACAGATGTGAATAAGTTGTTGATGATATTTAGTTTTGAATCAAAGTCTCCTGAAGCGTCTGTGACGAACACAAAGGTCAGGCAGCGTCTGAATCAAAGTTCCAAGGACGTCGCTCCTGTCTGCATGTCGTCTCTGATGTTTCTGCCTTCCACTTCACGTCCTTCCTGACCGAAGAGCTCTCAAACCCTGAGCGAGTCGAGCCTCTTCATCTCCTTTTACTCCTGCACTTCATCGACACGACATCGACAGGTAGCCAGAACATTTCATCAAAGACACAAGAACAGAGCCTGTGTGGCCAGACGCCGTTTTTCACCGTCCTCGCCATCAGCAGGTTGTTTTTACGCTCAGATTGAAAGCAGTTCAGCTTTGAGAAGAGCGCCCGCGATTGATCAGAAAACCTTAAAAAACATAAATAATACGATAAATGAGATGAGGACAACGCTGTGTGTCTGCTGGAGGTCGGAGCAGGACGGCGTGACACGCTGGCGGCTCACTGCGGTCAGATTTAACCACACAGATATTTAAGCAGGTTAAACAGGTGAAAGCAGTTTTGTTTTGGAGCCTCTCTTTGTGAAGCTTTAATATGTTCTGTTTGTGAAGCTCCTGCTGTCTCGACATGTCGTGCATCCACAACATAAAGATGACGTGGCCTGAGCTTTGTTTACTGTGTTGTTGTGTAATCCTCTCTCTCTCTCGCTCGCTCGCCCATGCTAAGGCTACGTAGCGGAGAGCGTCTTTGTCTTGTCACTGATTTCTTTCCTTTTTTTTCTCCTCTGTCAGATAAACAAACCTGAATTCATCATTTTTCTTGCAGCACAGAAGCTCGACGTCCTTCTTTTCCCTTTTCACTCACTTATCGACTTTTTTTTTTTTTTTTTTTTTCACAGTTTCAAATCTTTGTCTGCGTCAACATATCGACCTTGGTGTTGTTTCAGCGCGTTCCTGACATTTTTTTTGTTTTGTTTGTAAGTGTTCAACTCGTACACAAACTGAAGGTGTCATTCTGCGATGAAGACTGTCCTGTGCTGGATACATGCGAGGCCCGGCGAGCCGAGGTTAGACACACTGATGACATCACATGCACGCTGGCCGTTACATATCAGAGTCCACAGACATGAAGAACTGCAGACGGTAAATCTGAACGTGTCAGTGAGGAGACTTCTGAACACACATGATGTTCTGTGAAACAACATACATGTTCAGCTGGTTAAAGTGGAAACACAGATGTTCTCAGGAGGCTGCTGGGATATTAAAGCTTCCACGTTGCTGCTTCACAAAGAGAGGCTCCAAAATCTGCAAAACCTGCATTAAATATTCTCTCTGTGTGGTTAAATCTGACCGCAGTGAGCCGTCAGCGTGTCACGCCGTCCTGCTCCGACCTCCAGCAGACACACAGCGTTGTCCTCAGGACTTCTGAGCTGTTTGTGAAAGGTTTGGTTTTCACAGAGCCTTCAGGTGTTCGATGACCTGCAGAGGGTTTTTTTGTTTTACGAAGAAAAGAGAGATGAAGAAAAGTTGAAGCCGCAGGTTTGAGAGCTGACAACAAGTCACAGCAGCATCTGGTTTCATGTTGGACCTTTGGATGGACCCGGCTGCGTGGTTAACTTCAGTCCTGCTGATGGCTGGAGCTGCATATCGACATGTTTGGGGAGTATTGATCGACTCGAGTAATTCTCAGCAAGAAAAACAAATATGTGATTATCCACAAAGCAACCTTTTCCTGGAATGTGAGATTTGTTTTCAAACAGGTAAAAGAGTATTTCACTTCCACAGACACCATCCCTATTCCAGACACGCTCTTTGTATCCCACAGCTCTCATGACGCTGTTCTTTAAAACCTCTGTGATCTCCAATTCACCGGGGGGAGGGGCCTAATGGGCCTGCTCGCTGTCCTGCAGAGCTGACACAGTGAGAACAGAGTGCCCAGCTGTACGTGACGGGAATTCATGGAGGCTTTTCTCTGACCACTTGATCCACCTTTTCTTCCTCCCTCTCTCTCTATCCCACCTGCTCTCACAGTCTCTGTGATCCCCCCCCCCCCCCCCCCCCCCCCATGATCGATTCGAGGCGTTCTGAGTAGAAATCTTTCTCTGCAGACCTGCAGCGCTGACCTACACACAGGTCACAGTGGGGTTCTCCTCCAGCCTGATTGAGACACCAGAGGGCTTTTATATCAGTGATGAAAAAATATTCAAACACGAGCCTTAAAGGTCCAATCAGTAAGACAAGAAGGACACCTGCAGCAGCCAGTATGTCCTCCTTCTAACTTTAGATTCTGCTCCTGAATGCTCTGGATTTGATTGGACCAGAGAAGGTAGGCGGGGCTTTGAAGGCCGTTTTGGACGCCCCTGGGTTTGTCAGATATGAGAGCAGTTATCAGGTGAACAGGTGTTGCAGCGATGGAAGCGGGCAGTGGAACTGCTTCAGATAGAAGTGATTGTACCCGAGCTAAAAAGCCTCTGCATGTTTCTAATAAGCTCCAGCAGCAGAAAGCTGCTCAAACTAGGATCAATGTTGGAGATGAAACATGGAGAGAGGTTAGAACGCAGAAAGCTTTACAGACCCATGCAGAGCTGGCTAAACACTGAAGCTACAGTGTCCACCACATGCAGAGCTGGCTAAACACTGAAGCTACAGTGTCCACCACATGCAGAGCTGGCTAAACACTGAAGCTACAGTGTCCACCACATGCAGAGCTGGCTAAACACTGAAGCTACAGTGTCCACCACATGCAGAGCTGGCTAAACACTGAAGCTACAGTGTCCACCACATGCAGAGCTGGCTAAACACTGAAGCTACAGTGTCCACCACATGCAGAGCTGGCTAAACACTGAAGCTACAGTGTCCACCGCATGCAGAGCTGGCTAAACACTGAAGCTACAGTGTCCACCACATGCAGAGCTGGCTAAACACTGAAGCTACAGTGTCCACCGCATGCAGAGCTGGCTAAACACTGAAGCTACAGTGTCCACCACATGCAGAGCTGGCTAAACACTGAAGCTACAGTGTCCACCACATGCAGAGCTGGCTAAACACTGAAGCTACAGTGTCCACCACATGCAGAGCTGGCTAAACACTGAAGCTACAGTGTCCACCGCATGCAGAGCTGGCTAAACACTGAAGCTACAGTGTCCACCACATGCAGAGCTGGCTAAACACTGAAGCTACAGTGTCCACCACATGCAGAGCTGGCTAAACACTGAAGCTACAGTGTCCACCACATGCAGAGCTGGCTAAACACTGAAGCTACAGTGTCCACCACATGCAGAGCTGGCTAAACACTGACGCTACAGTGTCCACCACATGCAGAGCTGGCTAAACACTGAAGCTACAGTGTGCACCACATGCTGACCTGTGTGAGAGGAGGGGGGGAGACAGCTCTCTGTGATGATTAGAGTTTAGACTGCAGTACTCGTTTTAAACACTAGGGGGGCGGAGTTACAGACTGCTCCTTTAAAGACATATGAAAGACTTCTCTTTGAAACCTCAGGACAATCTTTCACCATGACATCCAGGCGTTAAACACTCAACCTAACTTGTAAAGAAATCAAGTAAAACAGATTTTAGAAACTAATTTGAAAGTAAATCCTGCTCATCAACACGTCTGTGAATAAACACAAACACACAGCAGCTGTTTGTCATCAGCTGTGCGTCCATGGAGAAGGCGTTTGAAGTCACTCTGTGTTTTGTTTGCGATGCTGAAGTACGACAACATGGAGGATTTCACTTCTTCTCCTCTCTCACCGCTGCAGGATGGGCGGTGGGCTGCTCAGCTTCCTGCCAGGAAACCTTTTCAGCGTATACCTCAAAGCATCGCACACGTGAGAGGGCTTTTTAAAGACATCTGCTGCATGTGGGACGATATGAAGAGCGGAGATGTGTGGGGAGAAGAAAATGTTGTTTAGCAGCTCTTTCATGTAATGTGGCTTCTACACACGGGTTCCTCTCTCTGCATATTCTACAATGATTGAAGATAATGATGCATAATTTAAAATACCGCTCTGTTGCTGCATTTACAATTCTCAGGAAAGGGAACTACAGCTTGAAAAAAAAAGCATATTTTTCTGTCAGATTTGTCAGTTTGTTTTCTTTAACTACTCTGGCTTTTTCAGGGCTGGCGAGAACATTTTTTAGTTATTCATTCATTCAAACCCATTAATGCCTTCACTGTTGAATTTCTATGATTTCGCTCACAGCACTTATAGCTCCAGCTGAGCTTCATAACGTGTTCAAAGTATGAGGCCAAAACGGCAGATTTTCTAAAAATGACTGTTATAAATTGTCCGTCACGAAGAGGGATTTCTCTGAATCAGTGCTGCAGGACGATTGATTATTATTCTTGAAACATAAAAAGTCTGGACTCTCACCATCTGGATATAGGAAGATTTATTTTACTGTTTTGCTCTTTTTTGAGTTTTCAGACATTATGCACTGAATGTTGTTGAAGTGAATGAATGCAGCGTAGAAACACATACAGGTCGTTTTTCTATTGTTGCATATCTAAAGTTTGGTCCATGTTCAAATCAAGCGGCAACCTCCACCGGTGTTAGAAAATGAAACCCGATGCATGAGTGTAACCTCCTGCAGTTCCTGGAGTGTCCACTAGAGGCTGGCTGCAGTACCTGGAGTGTCCACTAGAGGCTGGCTGCAGCAGCACAGGAAGTCACATACACACCCATTCAAACAGCCTGTTTTTACAGCAGACATGAACATGTTTACAGCCTGCTTCAAAAAACCAAATAGGTGTGATTAGCTCATGTCTCCATCCACACACACTGTACGGGGGGGAATGTTTTGATGACTCAGCAGTTTTGATTGGATGAAGGATCAGAGTTATTCACAATAAGGCGTGTAGCTGAGCTGATTGACAGGTGGGCGCCGTGTAACGGTTTGTCAGGAGGCTTAAAACCCGCCTCAGCTCTCAGCCTGTCGTTAGCTTGACTCAAAGTTAGCCTGAGACAGCATTTCCAGCACGGAGACCGCCATCCATGGGACTCCAGCGCCCCCTGCAGGAACACACGGGGGACTCCAGCACCCCCTGCAGGAACACACAGGGGACTCCAGCGCCCCCTGCAGGAACACACGGGGGACTCCAGCGCCCCCTGCAGGGACACACAGGGACTCCAGCACCCCCTGCAGGAACACACGGGGGACTCCAGCGCCCCCTGCAGGAACACATGGGGGACTCCAGCGCCCCCTGCAGGGACACACAGGGGACTCCAGCGCCCCCTGCAGGAACACACGGGTGACGACACTCAGGCTGTGGTTCACATGGGGACATTGTGGATTTTAGTCAATTCTAACTGACTAAAATGTGTTTTCTTACCTGCGTTGGATGAACCTGCGTCGGCTTCACACTGTGACTCAGACTGAGCAGGAGCGAGCTGAGTGGTAGCGTAGCGGGCCGTTTTCAGCAGCAAATTAACTTCTAGTTGTTAAATATTAGATACAAACAGAAGTTTGGATGGTTCCCTGTTTGTGAAACGGGTAAGTACATCAGCCGGCTACCAAACAGCAAACACTGACGGACGGAAGTGGTGATTGATGGTTGTTTGCCTTATCTCAATCTTACAGCTGTGAGACTCACATTTGTCTCTGGATCTCTCTGTCCTTGGACTGACTGTGCAAAGATGAAGCATTTCTTCAACATCATTCATTGCCAATCATTGTATAACGCCTCATCTGTAAACATAGGGTATCATGTGTGTATGTATATATATATATATATATATATATATATATTTATATATATAATTCACTCAGCTCAGCAGACGCTTTTGTCACAGGTGAGGATCTAGAAAAGACAAGACAACGTCAGTAAGTGCAGATGATCAGCTTTAAGTCTGATTGGACACACAGGTGCTGACAGGAAGTGACCACAGGCACGGCATAATATCGGCAGTTCTGACTCAGACTAGAAACCATCTTTAAAGTCGTCGTTAACAAACTAAATCCTCCTCAGCATGAAGGTGTTCATGAAGAGCTGGGTCTTTAGCTTTTCTTAAAGGTGCAAAGGGACTCTGCCACCAGGGGGCGACAGAGGAGACGAGCTGCTGTTTGCTGCCACTCCAGTCTGGAGAGTGCCAGCAGCAAGTCTACTTTCTGTGCAGTATGTTGCAGGCACGAGTCAAGCTGGACCGAACAGAACAACCTGGACAGGAAGTCCGATAAGGAAACGCACAATTTCAAAATAAAACACAACATACAGACTCCTGGGGCCCATTTCAGTCTCTGAAAGGGAAGACGGAGAGCAAGTCGGGGTTCACTGAAGAAAACCTACTCCTGACCAGACCAGGCTCACAGGCTCAGTTACCATAGTAACAGACTCAGAGCTGGTTTGGGTTTGAGTCCCCTGCTAAAGAGACGTGTTGTTTACACGCTGTTCTCTTATTTTATTGATCTTGTAGTCCTTCTCTCTGCATCTTGTCCCATTTTCAAGTCCAGCTCAGTTTAGCAGATGTCTGTTCATCATGATCCGGGTCTGCTGAAGATTTCTGCCTGTTAAAGGGAAGTTTGTTCTTCTATGATGGATTAAGCTGGGCTCTTGTGATATAGCCATCAGTAAGGTCCTTTACCTGCTTTATGTAAACATAACGATGAGCATGGTCTGTGTATAAAGATAGATTGATTGATTGATTGATTGATTGGTTGAATATTCTGTCTCATGCAGGGTTAAGCTGCAGCTCAGGAAACCTCGGGCCTCCCACAGAGACGCGTTAACGTTGAGTCCTTTAAAGGGGTGAAGAGTTCATCGGCTGTAAATAAGGAATATTAGTGAGACTTCATGACTCACCGAACCCAACGCTGCATATACGAGTTCATGCCGATCCTATCTCTAACATTGTTAACATTTGAAAGCAAAGAGGATGAGATGTGCTGAAAATGAAAAAAACCCCTCACAGCTCTGGGCGACAGCGAATCACAGTCTTTGTAGCAGAACTCTTTCAGGGGCTGCAGATGAACCCATTCCCCAAATTGTCCCCTCTATTTGCCGTGCTGCTTCCTTTGTGTCTGCAGCTCAGGCGAGAGAACAGTCTATCTCGCTCTCCGTCTGTCACGCTGGAGGAAAATTGAGTTAGCGGGAATAAAGAACGGCGTTAACGCTCCGAGAGTCAAAGTTTGTCTCGAGCTGAACGCACAAACACGCAGCCGGAGACGTCTTACTGCGTGTCTGTTTGTCTGCAGCCACACTCACAGGAGATGGTTTCCATGACAATTGAGGCATAAATAAGAAGAATATGAATATGATGAGGAGGAAGAGGAACGTTTAATTTGCATTGAATTACTGCAGCTTCAGAGAATTCAATGCAAACAGAGGCAGGGTTGAAAAAGTGATTTTCATCTGATGTATTCATGCACATGATTAAGAGCTTTCATTGAAGTAAACCTTCCACTGCTGCAGCACACAATGTTCCTCTATGAAGAATGATTATTATGATGATGATGTGGGGGTGCAGGGGTCAGTGCAGGCGCCTCATGAACAGAGGCTGGGGTCCTCGACACGAACGACCTGAGGCTCCTTTCCTGCACGTCAATCCCAACTTTCTCTGTCCACTGTCCCATCTCTGGAATCAATGCAAAAACAAGGATTATGTTATGATGGGATATTTGTAGCTAGAAGTGGCGAATCAACATTTTCAATGAGTGTTTTTTAAACGTGCAAGAAAAAAACCTCTTGAAAATTTCAAGGTGAGCTGCAGGTGTGATTTTTATTCATCCCTGTGGGTCAATGAGCGCACCAAGCACGGAGCAGGCCTCCAGGGTTGGGTATCTTGCCCAAGGGCACATCGGACATGTTGCTCACAGGAGCTGGGGATTGAACCCTCTGCCTTCCAGTTTGAGAGACGACGACTCTACCCACTGAGCCACAGACGCCCATTTTTTTTTATTTTTTGCAAATCTGCACACTCACTGCCTGATGACCATGTGACGTCAGAGAGTGCACATCAGGTTACATTCTTAAACCACTGCAGACGAGAGGAAGGGTGTGATGACTTGTAAACAGACTGTAACTATTAGAGGATGAAGTCTGAGTGTCGCCCCCCGTGCCTTCCTGCAGGGGGCGCTGTAAGACTTCAGGGGCAGCTTGATGGTTCAGACGAGCGCGTGTGAAAGCAGCTACAGACTTCTCTGATCGAGCGTTAGCGCCTCTTTCAGCTCAGTCTTGTGTCTCTCCTGCCCGACCGCACTCACACACCGTTCTGCTTCATGTTCTCTGTTTCTCATTATTGTTGTTTTCAGCAACAGCAGGCAAAAAAAACCCCACAACCCTCCCTCCCTCCTCACATAACAGCAGGCAGATAGGTTCTAGCAGGAGGGGGGGGGGGGCAGCTAGCTGGAGAGGAGGGAGAGAGAACAATATTTCCTTCAGTGTTTAGTGGAGAGAAAACAGAATAAAGCACAATCAGGATCAGCTCAGTGTTTCTCTGACACTGCACAATGAAAACAGTTTAGCTTACACACGTCTATAAACAAACAAACAAATATAAACATGTTGTAGTCCAAGACAGCACCCACAGAGACCAGGGTCAAGACCGAGACCAAGACCAAGACCAAGACCAAGGCCAAGGCAGGGCACTGTCACCACTGTGTGGTGAGAGGAGCCGGCTGAAGGTGCAGAAACAAGAACATGGCCTCTGCAGAGATGTGGATTCAGATCATCACAGGAGGTTTCTCTGTGAGCTGAAATATGGAGTGTACATTACTCTGCAGTTATTACAGATCATCTTTGCTAACATGAGAGTTCTCAGAAGGTAATAATGCTCATTGTTGCGTTATACAACAATTTAAACAAATATCATCTCATGCATGTTTGAACAAACACTCGTTCCCTCCGTCACATTTCTGTTCACTGAAGAAGGAGAATGGTCTTTTTTTGATTCTGAACTTTTTGCTCCAGGCTGGCTAACGAGATCCCTCCGAGGAGAGAAAGGTCTGTTGAAGTGGATTTAAAAAAAAACACAAAATACCATCTACAAGGCAGAGGATGGGCGGGAGGAGAAAACAAAATAGAATTGGAGGAGAGAGAGAGGAGAGAGAGAGAGAGGAGAACATCTTCACATTGCCATCAGGTTTAAATTTCTGCACTGTGGCAAAGTGTCCGAAGATTGAGAGGACGGCTGGCAAGATAAATAGATTGAACTTGTGTCTGTGAGGGTAATGAAGGGGGGAGAGAGAGAGAGAGAGAGAGAGAGAGAGAGAGAGAGAGAGAGAGAGAGAGAGAGAGAGACGGGAAAAACAAAAAAGGTGTAAGATGGGAGAAAAAGCCAAACACAAAAAGGACAAAGGCACAAAGAGAGAGAGAGAGAGAGAAGAGGGCGAATAAACGGGAAAATAGAGCAAAGCCCGGAGGCCAATAGTCGTCACATTAGCCAGACATCATCGGACTGGGGTGACCGCACAAGTCTCTCTGTGGGAGCCGTCATTACACCCTCCCTGCAGATGTCTGGGTGAGTGATTCTAACCAGAGTAAACAGAACAAGATTAATGGTGCAAAATAACGCAGAGCTGGTGCACGGCGGCCCCCGTGTCAATGAAAGGTTATTAATGTTTGAGAGGTGCAGAACAGCGCTCCATGTGAACCGCTCTGTGCAGCCGTGCAGGCCGAGCACGCTCACATACTGGGATCTTATGAGAACTATGGAGAGTCCTTCTCCAGTTATATTGTCAAATTGATCATAACGCGTCCTTATTGTTTCACTCCTGCAAACCCCCGAATCCGCAGCTCGGGGAGAAGTGTCCAAATCAATAGCACATTTAGGATGTGGGGGCCCAGGCTGCAGCTCATTATATGGGTCAATGTTATTTACTGGCTCTGGGCTGCCCCCCCCCTCCCTCCCCCCCTCCCTCCTCTGTCCTTCTGCTGTTCCAGGATAGCATTTCACAGAAGTGCTCACCACACAGTACGACCTGCTCCCACTCAGTGTCACCAGGAGACAGCTCCTCCACCCTCCACACGCTCTCCGGCTCACGCTTGTTTTTGTCAACATGAACAAAATGCCTCCAAAAATCCCTTCAAGTCTTAAAAAGCGCCTGAACAACAAACTGTTCGATTCTGTGGCGAGCTTTAAATCAACACATCCGAGTTCAGTCATGAGTGTACAACATTCACATGTTTAAATATTTATAAACTGAATCTCTCTCTCTGTGGTTGTCATGACGTCGGCCTTGAGTTTAATGCTCGCCTGTGATTGGCTCACGCAGGGACATGTGACGAGTGGGGAACTGTTGCCGTGAGAGAGAATCAAAGTGCAGCTGAGAAATATCGAGAAAAAAAATCGACTTATCCTACGTTTGTGTCGCGATGGCCGCCTGCGATATGTTTATCGTTGCCGTGGAAACAGCAGACGGTCAGGTAACATCAAAGGCTGCCGCGTCAGGAAGCTGCTGTTCGTGCTGCAGGGATAAAAAACGTCATGGAGGTTGTACTCGGATACATTCGCTCGTCTTGACTACCTCCAGCCTCATCGTCATCTTTGGTTATTAGATTGTTGGAGCGCCCCCTGGTGGCAGGACTGCACCTTCTTCACGTTTAAGTCGAACCCACACGTTATGACATCACGTCTCTGAAAGTATCAGAAAGGAAGGAACTGGGCGTGATGTGGGCGGGTCCAGCTCTGACTCCGCCCACCTTCATGGATCTGAACTCTTGAGTTAGCTAACTACAGTATGAAGCGTCTGTAATCCATCTGTTAACTCATCGACCTGCTCCATCGATCCCGTCTATTGATCCCCTCTCTCTCCCCTCTCTCGCCCTTTCTCCTTCATGCACGTGTGCTGTTCCTGACAGCTCGTCATGCTCCCACATATGCTGCACTCACCTCAGGGCCGTGTCACCACTTTTGTCCCGAAGCTCGAGGCTTCGCCAAACGTCTTCGCTCTGTTTGCTGTCCTGCCTCCCTGAGCTGCAGCCTCTCTGTGCCTGCCCGCCTCCGAGCCAAAACTTCAGCTCGAGTCCCAGCGCCCACCTTCCCCGGTCTCTCTCCTGTAAACCGAACAGTGTGTGAGAGCCTGATGAAGAGAACACCTGTCCTCCCTCAACCAGTCAATCTGCATAACGCCATGTCTTTGTGTTTGGAGGACACAAGCACTCCAGATTATATTATTTATGATGAGACTCTTCAGCTTTAATAAATATACTTTATATACTTCTGAATCCTGGAGGTACACTTGTTTTAACTACCATGCACGTGTGCATGATGACGTCTGTTTGGAGCGTTGGCGATGCCCCCCTCCCCCAGCCTGCTCCGAGCTCCACCTCAGCGGCGAGGAGGCGTGGCCAACGGGACCTTCCTGCATCTTATCCCATCTGATCTTTTAGACAACACTTGTTATGAATTAACCAGACTAGAGCCAAACTTTAACACAGGTCGGCCATTTTATTCTCTCTATAGAGGAGTGATGTCTACTGGGAAAACTCAGGGGGCGTGGCTTATTGCATTTAAAGAGACACACACACCAAAAACGGAGCGTTCAGAGAGAGCTGGGTTTCTCACAAAC
>NC_136692.1:30961907-30993706 GCF_947650265.1 Symphodus melops | reverse complement strand
AGCTCAGTGTACTCGATGAAATGCTGTTAGCATGGCGCTCTCCCTGCTGTATAAGACGGGGTTGGTCTTTCTGGTTGAAACTGTCTTTAGGTCCTGACAGACATTAATAACTCAGGTTCTCTGAAAAAGAATCAAAGTAAATCCATCATCTGTATCAGTTTGTAAGTCTGTAAAAACTTCAACCAATGTCTGCCACGAGGTACCAATCTGATGAACCAATCACAGGCCTCCCTGTCTCCCTGCTCTCTGATGAACAATCACAGCCTCCCTGTCTCCCTGCTCTCTGATGAACCAATCACAGCCTCCCTGTCTCCCCTGCTCTCTGATGAACCAATCACAGCCTCCCTGCTCTCTGATGAACCAATCACAGCCTTCCTGTCTCCCTGCTCTCTGATGAACCAATCACAGCCTCCCTGCTCTCTGATGAACCAATCACAGCCTTCCTGTCTCCCTGCTCTCTGATGAACCAATCACAGCCTCCCTGTCTCCCCTGCTCTCTGATGAACCAATCACAGCCTCCCTGTCTCCCTGATCTCTGATGAACCAATCACAGCCTCCCTGTCTCCCTGCTCTCTGATGAACCAATCACAGCCTCCCTGCTCTCTGATGAACCAATCACAGCCTCCCTGCTCTCTGATGAACCAATCACAGCCTCCCTGCTCTCTGATGAACCAATCACAGCCTCCCTGCTCTCTGATGAACCAATCACAGCCTCCCTGTCTCCATGCTCTCTGATGAACCAATCACAGCCTCCCTGTCTCCATGCTCTCTGATGAACCAATCACAGCCTCCCTGTCTCCATGCTCTCTGATGAACCAATCACAGCCTCCCTGTCTCCATGCTCTCTGATGAACCAATCACAGCCTCCCTGTCTCCATGCTCTCTGATGAACCAATCACAGCCTCCCTGTCTCCCTGCTCGTGCTCTCGCTCACACTTAAAGCTCGTCACCGGTGACAGAGTTCGAATCAGGTCCGACTGAATCCCTCGTTAGCTCACCAGCCAATTCTGAGCCCGTTTCAGACGTCTGGATCAGTTTGGTTCTGATTCTGTGTTTTGGACTTTGAGTGTCGTAAATGTAGTTTTGTATCTTGTTTATAAGACACGCTTCACAGTCTGACAATAAAGTTCAATAAATCTTGTCTGGGAATAAAAAACACAATCTGTGTCATAAAAGTCTTCAGATTTATCGACACAATAACGCCAACCATCAAACTCTGCTTATTTCTTTCACAGGCTGAACCAGTGAACGTTTTCATTTAGGTCCTCAAACTGAGCTCAGAACAGTTAGTGTTGCTGAAGCTCTTCGTGTTTCACCCGGCGTGCGGGGCTGAAGGCTCCACTAACGTTGACTCAGTCACTCTTTAGTTTGGCCCCTGGGAGCCGGAGCAGCACAGCGTGTGTCTCCCTCCACTGTAAACACCGAACACTCATTTCTCTTCTCCTGTAATGAAACTCTGAAATATGATTGGCTGTCCAAACGGTGCTGCAGTGATGAACAGGAAGCTGAGACTTTATGATGACTTACTGCAAACATCAGAATCTAGCGTGCGTGAACGACACGTGCTGGTTTTTATTCTTATTGCTTCATATAAAACTTTCATTTCCTGCTTGTTTTCTTTTTTTTAAAACAAATCGACTCAGCGGGAGAAAAATAAACCCGGAGCAGAGTTTACCCCGATCGCACCGCAGCGCTGATGGCGAGCGCCTCCATTACTCGCCCTCACAGTTAATGGCTGCACGCCGAGCCGTCCGGTGAACGGTCTTCCTGGTAGAAACGGGGGGTTCAACACATGAATGATGGTCATGTCGCCATCGGTCACGTGACCAGCCGCTTGTATTCTCTCGGGCTCCTCCGCCTCCGTAATATAAATAATGTCAGCCGTGCTGCATGTTTCATAAATTCCCCACACATGACCCCGTGTCCCCGTGTGGCGCTCGCTCAGCTGATATTTGTGCGTCTCTCATTGTCAGGGGGGAGTAGCTGCAGGGCGCACACACGTCAATGACAGATTTTGCGCTCCACAGAGGTTGAAATGGATTTCACGAGGCAGCTTCAGGTCTCGGTGAACTTGTGACACATGTAATTATTGAACTCTCGGGTAATATTTGTGTTTTTCACCCTTCAAAGAAAAAGCAATAAGTTCGCTGTTCTGGACGACTGTCGGCCCGGTTCAGTGTGCAGAGAAATAAAACACCAAAAAGTCCAATTATGACATCAATCAAAGGAGCGGATAATGATGAAGGATTCATCCTGGTGCTTTAACAGGATGAATCAATGTCCTCTCATTACAGGAGCTGCAATCACTCACAGATCATCAGCCGACTGGTCGGCCTAAAAACAATTACTGGTTAGCTGCCTAAATGTCAGACAGGACGCTTAAAGAACCAGTGATTTGGGCTTGATTAAACGGACTCTGACTCACCACCAATCAGGACATCGAATCAGCACAAATGAGATCTTTCCTCGGCTGCAGACTTTCTGTCGTTATGAACTTCAAGGTTTCACCGGTGCGTTTACGTGCACGGTGAAGTCAGGACTTCTCCCGGGACACGAGCGCCACATCAGTGTGTTGATGGTACAGGACGCGTCGTAGCTTCTTCTGGTTGACCTTGCTAACAGGTTAGCATGCAGCTAACTGGCCGCTTGTTAAACAGTGAAAACAAAGATAACTTTGGAGCTCGGTTCATTTCATACATGATTCATGCTTCCATCCAGCTGGTGGTGATATCCGAGGTCAGATGTTCGGGTCAGAGCCCGGCGTGGGGACCGGCGAGCACGCTCAGAACACCTTGACCTAACAAAGGAGACAAAGTTGGGAAGAGAAACCGTTCTCCACCAACAGTCCCGCAGCAGCACCACGACGCACAAGAGCAGACAATAAGAGACGTCACACTTCCCCACAGACCCTTCAAAGGTCACCACACACACACACACACACACACACACACACACACACACACACACACACACTGCATGCAGGCAGTGTGTGTGTGACACGTCCGTGTTTTGCAGCTTGAGCCGTCTGTCGCAGCATCACGGCTGAGCCAAACAAAGTGGTCTCGTCGGGTTTAATTAGAGCGCCTGCTTTTTGATGTCGCTTCTGTTGGTTTGGCCGAAGCATCAAAGCCGGCACCTGAACGCAACACGTCAGATCATGAAGACGGACAAACGCATCTGAAAATAAAAGTGTGGATGAAGTGATTGTGTGAGGAAATGGGATGTTTGTGCGCGACGATCCGTGATGTTTCCTTCCCTCCTCTGCGTCCTTTCCTTTAGTTTACGTGCAACAAAACTGCTGGACATGTTTTGGAGTGAGCTGCGTGTGTGAACGCAAACCCGTGGGAATCCCCCGTGCTCCATCAAGGTCTCAGCTTAAAGGTAATTATTCTCTTTGAAGGTCAAGAGTCTGAGAGGCTTTCAGATAGGATGCAGAGCGTGCACGTGTGGAAAGTGCATTCCTCATTGTGCAAGTTGCTAAGCAACCAAAACTACATGGAGACAAGCAGATTCTGTTTGACAGGACGATGTATGTGTGGACCTTTCTTCTGCTGAGGAGGACACAGGTTCATCACACCCTCACAGGGGAGTTTATGCTTGAATCACTAAAACCTGTTTGAGGTTCTTTATCGAGAGATCGAACTCGTTTTCTTTAAATGCTGACATCACTGTTTAAATGCTGACTGACCCCCCTTAAACAGGAAGCAAATACATCAACCAGTAAACACCAGGACAGCATCCCCGAGGAGCCCGACTGCACAATGAGTAAATAAAACCATCTCATAAAACAAACACAACATCAATAAACTATTAAATATTATAACATTGATTTATAGAAGGGTTGATAAAAATATCTGTTGGTTTCATTAAAGTTCAAAAGTAGTTTGTAACTTCAGGTGGAGCGTCTTGAAACCTCGAGCATGAGGACAAACTTCAGGTTTTATTAAAGCTGCAGGACGTCTGAGGCTGATCTGCACTCCTATTGGACGAGCCCATGTCCCCATGATACCAAGTCCATCAGAACCATTCTCACCTCTGTCACTGACCCTCTGTCAGCATGATGAAGAGCAGCTCCACACGGTACCTGTGGGAAACGTTAGCTTCTCTCCTTTCACCCTGTTGAATCCAGAATGAGAAGATCCTGGGCTCTAATGCTCCTTTAATGTTCTCACCTGTCACTGCTGCACATCAGATCAGCACTCTTAGGGGGTTTGGGGGCGTATCCGTGCCATTTATGGCGCTCTGAGGTGTGATTCTGGTGCGACAGTAAGTTCACCTGCAGGTGGAGAGACGGATCAGCACGTCGGAGCTGTTCAGACCTTCAAAAGAAAAGAGAGGCAGCGAATGAAAAGCAGTCATTAAGTGTGACTCGTGGGTCAGACAGACGGTTACAGAAACTGTTTGGCAGCGAGAAGTCGGCATGTGGTGAAGCATGTATCAGTCACTTTGAGTGATTGCTGAAAAATTAAAACCTTTCGTTCCCAAAACTGTGAAATCTGTCACTCAAGTGCTCGCTCTTTTTCTCTGCTGTTTCCTGCACATAATGAAAGCAGATTTAGCAGATTGGCTGATTTGGGGACTTAATCTGACTGTTTGTAGTCGTATTAAAGGATCACATGCCGGTTCTAATTTCTCGTACAAATCCCATGAGACGACAACAAACTGATCCTGAGAGCACGTAGCGTCTGTGTAACGCAGATCTAACCTTCATGATGATGAGTAAAAGAGTCCCACACACACGCCGTCTGTTACCCATCTGTGCTGGTGTGCACTGCGCTCGCCGCGTGGTAGGGCGCAGAGCGGGAGGGGCCTAAACCAAAGTTCAGGAAAACTGCTACTTTTTGGATGTTCATATCTGACCTTTCTTCTGCTGAGCAGGGGGACACCAAAGAAGAAGAAGAGGGCGTGTTCATGAGATCCTCAGGGCACGACAGGATGTGGACGAGTTTCAGCTCAGCTTGTAAGAGCCAGGAGTGCTCACAGGGGGCTCACAGCGTGCTCACAGCGTGCTCATAGCGTGCTCACAGCGTGCTCATAGCGTGCTCACAGCGTGCTCACAGCGTACTCAGCGTGCTCACAGCGTGCTCACAGCGTGCTAATAGCGTGCTCACAGCGTGCTCACAGCGTGCTCATAGCGTGCTCACAGCGTGCTCACAGCGTACTCAGCGTGCTCACAGCGTGCTCACAGCGTGCTAATAGCGTGCTCACAGCGTACTCAGCGTGCTCACAGCGTGCTCACAGCGTGCTAATAGCGTGCTCACAGCGTACTCAGCGTGCTCACAGCGTGCTAATAGCGTGCTCACAGCGTGCTCACAGCGTACTCACAGCGTGCTCACAGCGTGCTCACAGCGTGCTAATAGCGTGCTAATAGCGGGCTCACAGTGTGCTCACAGCGTGCTCACAGGGGGCTCACAGCGTGCTCACAGCGTACTCACAGCGTGCTCACAGCGTGCTCACAGCATGCTCACAGCGTGCTAATAGCATGCTCACAGCGTGCTCATAGCGTGCTAATAGCGTGCTAATAGCATGCTCACAGCGTGCTCACAGCATGCTCACAGCGTGCTCATAGCGTGCTAATAGCGTGCTCACAGCGTGCTAATAGCATGCTCACAGCGTGCTCATAGCGTGCTAATAGCGTGCTAATAGCGTGCTCACAGCGTGCTAATAGCGTGCTAATTACTGTAAAATAATATTTCTGGATGTTTTTACTGTTCTGGGTTTTGAAGTGAAATCAGAGCTTCTCTTAAAGGGACAGCTCCGGCTTTATCACGTGTATCTCTGGAACTCAAAATCAGAATGTGACCACATGTGGACGCCGGGATGTTTACAGACAGTTATTAATCACAACTCAGCAAAGTTTTTATCAACACCATTTTCAGTTTTTGAAATATACACACTTAAACACAGTTGAAAATTGAAACAAAAATGTTAAAATGCACGTTCATCAAAGTCTGTCATCTTCTGTTCCACGAGACAATCCTCGGAGTCCGTGCTCGGCGTTCTCCTCACACAGGATATTGGATTGTTAATATTGAAATTGTTCAGTAGAGCGAGGTCGTTCTGCTCAGAGCTCTCCTAACACACCTCGCACCGCTGGAACATCGGATCATCTTCAGCACATAATCATCCTCTTGTGACTTTGCAGTGAAGGAGGGAATATGAACCTTAAGAGCAGCTCAAATCCATTTTCTCCTCCTTTCTGTTCCTACTCGGCCATTTCTGCCGGCATGAGATCACTTTAAACGCCTTGACAGGTAGCGAGACAAAAGACCTCTTCGGCCTTGAGCAGGAAATGCTTCCCTCATTTTCTTCCTCCTCTCTGTAAACAACAAGCACGAGGCTGCTGACAGACACGAGGCTGTGAAGTCGGCCCATCTGCGGCGGGATTAAGAGTGCAGGTGGGTGATTTCCCTCTAAATGTTATTCAGCTGGCTGCAGGTCTGAGTGGAGAGGAGTTGGCTGAGTGGTAACCTGCATATGTATGCTGCTCCGCTGCCAGGCTGGACACCATCTGCTTCATGTCAGCTGTGTGTGTGTGTGTGTGTGTGTGCGTGTGTGTGTGTGTGTGTGTGTGTGCGTGTGTGTGTGTGTGTGTGTGTGTGAAAGTTTTGGTAGTGTAGATGGAGGATTGAAGCTTTGGAGGAGGGAAGTGAACATTCAGTATGTGAGAGTGATAGCAGACGTTGTGCAGGAGGTCTGTGTGTGTAATAAGCTGTGTGAGTGCAGGTCTGCAGGTTGTGTTGTTGTGTGACGTACAGTAAATAGTTAAACCAAGTCTTGCCACACAGTGAGCTCCACAGTTCATAGTGATGAAGGTAAACACACTAAAGGGACAGTACGTGTTGCTCATCCTCTCTGCACGCTGTTATAATAATGAATCACCTTTAACACACTGAGCTGCGGGTTCGAGTCCCGATGTATGTACCAGCGTCGTGAAAGTCACATAAAGCTCACACAGAGACACAAAGGTCCGTCTACACACACACACACACACACACACACACACACACACACACACACACTCTTTATACTGCACATATAACATCATTAATTCTATCGCACTCCTCTTATTATATTGCACTTCCCTATGCCATCGATTTTATTGCACAGTCCCTTTATGAATCTCTAATTCACACACACACACACACACACACACACACACACACACACACACACACACACACACACTATCTTGCACAGTTTAATAATTTAATGGAGGTCGGTATGAAAGACAGTTTATATCTAACTTGCAGTTTGGTCCCTTCCTCCTGAAGGCAACAGCTCATATTGTGTGGAGAGAACATGAGCGTCCTCGCCACCTCACCGTCTCCTCATAGACTTCCTGTAGAGGGGATGGAGGGGGGGGGGGGGGGGGGGGGGGGGGCAGTCAGTCACACTGTTTAATGAAAACAGGAGCATTAGGGTCTCCTATGCTGCTTCTGCATATACCATGAAATTTCACCTCGCAGCGCCGCTGATAAAGCAGCTTCATTATTTATTCCAGACGGTTTCATGAGCGGCCTCAGACTCCTGACAGCAGACGAGTCCTCCACCAAGATGGACGACCCGGGTGCTTCTTCATCCCGGCTGTGAACTGAGCTACGATCTTCAGGTTCATCAGTCTGTCCCTTCCTTAGATAACAGCAGTATGGATGAGACGGCGGCGCTTTGCAGGTTATCACCATGAATCAAACATGAATCATGCAAACGAATGCACATATTAAGTGATCCAGCTCACCGTGCACGTGTTAAAAAAAGGGACGCGCGTTGACCCCGGCGACGTCACGAGAATGAAGAGCGGGACGAGGTCGTGTGGTTTTGGTTTTGTAGATGCACGGCACGTACTGGTCGTACTGGAACGTGCGTCAGCCTGCTGGAGAACATGTGAACGACGGCGAGCAGAAGCAGGTAATGGAGGCCAGCCGTTCTTAACCTCGCCTCCCCATTACACATCCACTCAGGAGGCTATTTCAGCAGCGGCGTGTACGGGGACAAACAGACAACTTGAAACGGATATGTGAGGTATAACGAGTGGATAATGGCAGCAGGCTCCATTATGTCTTCAGGCATCTGTTTCCAGCTGTTTGTGTAAGCGTGTCGGTAATGGCGGGCGGGTTTTATTTAGACCAGAGACCTTTACATGAGGTCATCGTCATGTCTGAGTAAAAGCAGGGTTGTCTTTTCCTAACGTGTCTGAAAAAGGAGAATCAGAGGAGTGAAAAGAATCAGCTGGCAGTCCGGCGTGTGTTTGGGTTCAGTCCGTGTGGACGCCGTGACATCACGGCTGACCTCCCGCTATTTCACAATGACTTCACATAATGTCCGACAATCACGTCGGGCCCCGTGTCCACCTGCCGGTTCTTTCCAGGCAGAGAGGCGCTGGCTGTGTGCTCGGAAGTGAGTGCACGGAGTGTGTTGTCCGTCCCGTCGCCATGACAACAGTTTGTTGATAACAGCCGCTGAATGCTGCGAACGCGGCTCCGTTACTTTTCGCTGCATGTTTTATTATATTTGATGATGACTCACTACGAGCGTCGATCAGAACATTCTCGCCCTCCTCATGATGACGGCGCCGATCAGACACGAGCGAGCGAGGAGGACGTGGGTACAACACGACCCCGTAGGAAACGGGAAATATCTCCGCTTTGTCCCGGAGTTCACGGGATGAAGGCCGCTTCCACTCATGTTCCAGGATTATAACATGAGATAAACATGAAACTGAAACTGGTTCATGGTGAGGGAAAGTCACCGCGTGGTCTGGAGGAGATTATTCTGACAGCTTGATGGATACACGAGGACAAAGTCTGCATTTGGTTCCATCAGCCCGCAGATTACAGGGAGTGATGTCAGAGAAAGGTTCGATGTGTTGGCAGCCAAGCACCCGGACACACGTGCTGATCATCAAGTCCACTCTCAGACCCGTCTCATCAAACTTCCTAACAGCTTTCTGGATGCTCTGAATCTGCTTCCACTTCATCCGTCTTCAATCTGTCCTGTCAGTCCAAGCGGTCCGATCCACACTCTGTGTGTCTGTCGACTCCAGTCTCAGCGCTCAGCTCAGGCCTTCCCTCACTGATCTGTTTCCACATTCTCAAAGTCCTGCACTTCTCCGGCACACCTCGTTCACTTCATCAACTCCCACTCCGGCAGCTGTACAGACACTGACGTGCATCACACTCAGCTGCAGCTGAGCTCGGGCAGAACTGCGTCAGAGCCGACCGACAGCGTCCTCATCATTACCGTTAATATATATTTATCTGTCTCATCAACCAGCGAAAGTTTCTTTCACCTTTCGAACATTTTATTGAACTCATTTGAAGTGTGTTGGTTCAGCTGAGGGAAGAACAAACAGGCTGCAGTGAACTTCCATTAAGTGTGTTTTGAATGTTCAGGTCAGCACAGTTAAAAGGCTCAGGAGTATTAAAGTGTACGTACAGGTCCAGTGTCAGGAGAGCAGTGTGCATGGCTCCTCTGCCCTCCACATGTATTCACATCCACATACTGTGACACACGGGTACTTAGAGTACAGCGCGGCGCTCTGCAGGCTCACAGTAATTACACAGACGCTGCTCATTTTCTACGTATAGCTGCTGCTGCTCACAGTCTACCACGCCGATCAATTAGACCGTTCATGGCGGGCGCTTTGTTTGTATCTGCTCATCTGTTAGAGAGGACACATCAGGGCCAGGCACTCGGAGAGGGGCGGCATCAGACTCAACCTGAGGCGTCCTCTCGCTGAGATTCTTTAAAGCTGCTGTGAAATCCTCTGTTCAGTGTGAGCGACACTGCGGAGGTTAAATATTAACACGTTGCTGCAGAAATAGAGCTTGAGCTCGTTTTTAGCTGCTCATGACTCAGAATGAAACTTGACTCTAATCCTTCATCACGTGTGGCGTAAGTCCAGTTAACCGTTAGCATGCTACGTCTTCTTCTGAGCCTTCAGATGCACAACATGCGAGCTTTCCTGCAGACACTGAGACCAGCAGACTTTCAACATTAATGATAAAGTGTGTGACTTGTAATTAAAGACGATGTTTAATAGTGCAGAACGTGTCCCGCAGGCTCGGTCCACGTTCTGTCTTTAACAAACGTCAGTGTTTGATAAACGTTCGTCGTCCACACGCTCACTTTGTTTGAATTCTCTGTTTTCATGCTCGGGCTTTTAAATGACATTTTAAATAATCTTCTCCGCAGCCGCCTGAACAAACCGCAGTGACAGTTTTGACTCATTGAAGCTGTAATTAACGAGATTCAGAGAAAACTTTCGCCGGCTGACTGGAGAGGCGTGAGAGGCGTGAAATAAAGAGAAGACAGCAGCGCCTGAGAACCACGGTATGTTGCTAATCCCTGCAGCATTAAAACAGAATCCTCCCACATGAACAAACAAGAACAGTGCTGCTCCGATACACTCACTGTTCATGCAAACACCAACAGATACCAGCACACACACACACACACACACACACACACACACACACCACGTGACATCATGAGCGATGTGTCCTGGATGACAGATGTTGATCCGGATCTCTCCCCACCTTGGTGTGATTCGCTGGCCGCTGAGTAAAGCTTCATAAATCAACAGAAAGTCCTGGCCGTGCCGTGTGAACTGAACTACACGGGTTAATGGTGAGCTGCAGAGCAAAGAGTGTCCGACCACGTCTGCACGCGGTGTTCATTTGTCTTCTGGGGAGCGTCCGACAGTCAGTCAACACGGAGGACCGTATGGAGTCTCTCGTGTCTTTGTTATTGTGCCTGTGTGTGAAGAGGGACGATTAAAGCCATGAAGCAAACAGGAGGAGAAACGTGCTTTTATAAGTTCATACGTCATATAAAGCTCCTGTGAGGAGTTTACAGCAGGTCATGAAACACACCGAGATCAATGATGATGCCTCTTCATGACTAAAAGAGACCACCGGCGTATGAAGGACCTTTTCCTAAAGGAAGAGTGAGCGACATGTTCCACATCAATCATAGCTCCAGTGTGTCCTGTGTGAATGTGTGTGTGAGTCCTGACTGTCTCCAGTGAGGGAGAAGCTGGAGTCCTGCTGGCTGTGTTGTTGTCAGAGCTGTGTTTACATGGACGGGACGGCCGGCTCCTCCCCTTGTGTATAAAAGCTGTTTGAGTCAAGAAGAAGAAGAACATACTCTCTGATTATTAGGATCATTCTGTGTCAGTTTACATGAAGCTAACCAGCTAACTAAAGAGCGCTGAGATTAGCATGCTAACGCTACAATCCAGGACACAGGTGATTGAAGCTACCAGCTAACTAAAGAGCGCTGAGATTAGCATGCTAACGCTACAATCCAGGACACAGGTGATTGAAGCTACCAGCTAACTAAAGAGCGCTAACATTAGCATGCTAACACAGCAACGCAGCACACAGATGATTGAAGCTACCAGCTAACTAAAGAGCGCTAACATTAGCATGCTAACACAGCAACGCAGCACACAGGTGATTGAAGCTACCAGCTAACTAAAGAGCGCTAACATTAGCATGCTAACACAGCAACGCAGGACACAGGTGATTGAAGCTATGAGCTAACTGAAGAGCGCTAACATTAACATGCTAACACAACAACGCAGTACACAGGTGATTGAAGCTACTAACTAACTTAAGAGCGCTAACATTAGCATGCTAACACAGCAACGCAGGACACAGGTGATTGAAGCTATGAGCTAACTAAAGAGCGCTAACATTAGCATGCTAACAGCGATCCAAGACACAGCTGACTGCAGCTGGAGCTGAGGAGTATTTTGTCCTCTGCTTGCGTTGGACTTCTTCCTGTGTGCTCAAGTGGAGGAGTGTTGGAGGTGTGTCTTTGCAGGAGGGCGAAGGCTTCAGTATGGAGGAGGCGTGGCCTAAAAGCAGCTTGTTTTGGTTTCATGCTGCAGCTCAAGGGTGACACCAACTGGATCAAAAAGTTGCAGAGTTCTTCCTTTAATAAATGTATTTTTATCATAGGAACCACAGCCAGCGGGTCGGTGTCAGACAAACCAGCAACAGAGGAGATTTATTCCTTCTTTAAAAAATCAGTGGCTAACGATCCCGACTCTTTGGCCTTAAGAAGGAATTATGATCAACAACTGCAGCAGCACACTCGCTCGCGTCTGCTTCAGGTGAAACAGTGACATCCAAACGTGACGTCCAAGTCGACATGACTGGAACAAAGTCTGTGAGGAGACTCAAAGAAAAACATCAAGTGTAAAGATCTTTAGTATAACTGGCTGATGAGGACCGATATGAGCCTGGTTATTTCACATCAATATAACAGACGTGTTTATGGGGGTGCCATGAAATCAATACATTCTGGAAGGAAGCAGTCAATAAAGTCATGATCATTTGTTTTCCTATAGACTCTGATAATCCGAGTGCCCGAATAAAAACACGACTTCAGCCTGATTCAACGAGGCCGGTGGAGGTTCATCTCCTCGACGAGTGGCGCATCTCAAAGACGCAGACCGCTCGACCCGTGACGGTCGGGTAGCGTTGCGTTTTCTTTTTCGTTTAGGAGGCGACGCCTGCCTTCATGCAGTCAACTCGAGCGCACTGAGTTCACTCTTCGGTTGTCATTATCCACAATCAGCTCCTTACAATTAGCCGTCTTTTTCAGCTGCAAGATGTCCGCCCTCTCCCTCTGCTCTGTCATCAGCAGCTCTGCCCTGCAGGAGACAGATCCACCTGTAAATTAATGACTGTGAGGAGTGACGGCGAACACAAACTTTTATGCTTCAATAAATATTGAACCACTAACAAATGCAAAAGTGAATTGTCTGACTGAAATGCTATTTCTGTTATTTTTATGTTGCAGAAGGAAAAACGCCATTTATCAGGTTAGAATCCAACAATAAACGCTGTGCGTCAGTCGCCATGGTTTCCTGTTCAGGGGAGGAACAGGAAGCTGGTGGCACAGAGCAGAGAAGTCGCACCGCCAGCTTCAGGCGCTACACACCGACACACAGGTACTAAGTGCTCATCACGGCGCCTCTCGTCACCGCTGTTCTGTGCTTTCCTGATGGCTGTGAAAGTTTCTTTCACCTTTCGAACATTTTATTGAACTCATTTGAAGTGTGTTGGTTCAGCTGAGGGAAGAACAAACAGGCTGCAGTGAACTTCCATTAAGTGTGTTTTGAATGTTCAGGTCAGCACAGTTAAAAGGCTCAGGAGTATTAAAGTGTACGTACAGGTCCAGTGTCAGGGGAGCAGTGTGCACGGCTCCTCTGCCCTCCACATGTATTCACATCCACATACTGTGACACACGGGTACTTAGAGTACAGCGCGGCGCTCTGCAGGCTCACAGTAATTACACAGACGCTGCTCATTTTCTACGTATAGCTGCTGCTGCTCACAGTCTACCACGCCGATCAATTAGACCGTTTGTATCTGCTCATCTGTTAGAGAGGACACATCAGGGCCAGGTACTCGGAGAGGGGCGGCATCAGACTCAACCTGAGGCGTCCTCTCGCTGAGATTCTTTAAAGCTGCTGTGAAATCCTCTGTTCAGTGTGAGCGACACTGTGGAGGTTAAATATTAACACGTTGCTGCAGAAATAGAGCTTGAGCTCGTTTTTAGCTGCTCATGACTCAGAATGAAACTTACATGAATACTTTTTTAAAGACCATCGGCGACAACACGAACACTTCCTGGATTGTAGTTTTTATCGTGTGGCTCCACTGGGGGGGGGGAAGAGGGGGAGCAGAATGAGGTTTTTTCTGTCTCTGCATGTTTAGGACAAGGTCAGAAAAAAAGCTGCTTCTGCATGGCAGCCTCTAGTGGACACTCCAGGAACTGCAGGAGATCTTTTTTACACTGAAGGTTGCTTCTTTGCAGCTTAGAAAAATGACACTGACATCGTTTGTGAAAGAAAGTCTTTCTGCTGTGAGTTGGTGGAAACTGCGCCGCAGTATTTTTAAAGGGATATTACGCTTAAACTTTCCAGCGATCATGACATGAACGTCTAAATGATGTAAAAACATGTCAGTGAATACAGCCTGTAAATATGGTAGACATATAATCAGTATGACGCTGACGGTGGCTCGAGCCGGCAGATAAACGCACTCCCTGTCCAGGGGAATGCAGACAGTCTGTTGCGCCTGGTGAGCATGGTCGGGAAGGTGTTTTCATTTCCCTGCTCTATCAGGAAGCTTTGTTTCAAATTGCATTGACACGTTTCTAATCTGGCGTCGTGACAAACCTGAAAAGGTGTCTCGTCCTCTGCAGGCTCGTCGTCTGTACGTTCAGGAGAAACACGAGAGTGCAGCTGCGTGGCTCAGGAAGCTTCTCTCAACATTTGATTGCAAAAGCATCGACCACTGCAACTTTATGGGCTTGTTAGCGCTGAGCTATCATTAGCACACTAAGCTCTCTAAATTACACCTTGAGGAGGGGATGATGTGCAGGTGTTGGTGCTATTAGCGGCTGCAGTCGCTCTTAGTGAATTCCCCCCTCAGACTTTATTTATGCTCCCACGTCGTCATGCCGAGGTGGCACAGCTTTATGGAGCCCAAATTCCTTCTGTTAGCTTCGTTGTTCACTTTGGGAGACAGACCTCCAAACAGGCTTGTAATTAGATTACACCCCACTGTCAACATGTTTTCCCTGTGGCTGCATGTAATCATACGCTTTAGGAAAAACTGTTTTTAATCCAGTTAAACTTTTGACTAAAAGTCACCCTCCGTGTGGCTCAGATGGAGCGCCGATGTGTGGAGATTTGTTTCTGACAAATATAGAGCGGGAACAATATGTTTTCTCCGGGGGGCGATCAGGACGTGTTGTGCTCTGCCAGCCGACAGAAATGACACTAATTCACTCCGACAGATGTGAAAAAACAAACAAACAGGCGAACGGTACGTTCCCTCTGTTTAATGTGCAGCTTCTCCTTTCACACCTCGTTTCCACGTCGGGGCTCGACAGGGCTGCATGACCATCGTGCACCAGCTTCTCCGGCTTCTTATGAAAGAGTCCGTGAGACCCCCCCCCCCCCCCCCCCCCCCCCTCTTTACCTAGTCTGCATAAACATATTCATGAGCATATGCTGCTGTGTTTCAGCCTGTTTGAACATGTAACAGAGGCCGGCACTCATAAAGTGTCTTATTGCTCGTTAGCTTGTTTTAGAGCGCGTTCTTTTCCCTGAGCAAGAAGAACAATGTGAGCACGCCGTTTGAACAGCGGTGATGGTCGCTTCTTTCACCGAGCGTCACGTGATCACAAACAGCTGAACGTTTCTCTCAGTACGTCCACAAACGAGCATCAACTCACCGGCAGAATGTTTCCAGAGGAGGTCAGAGGTCATGTGCGTCTCACTCGTCCTCCTCCAAACGACAGAGCAGGAGAAGTGTGTGTGTGTGTGTGTGTGTGTGTGTGTGTGTGTGTCAGCCTCGGTCTGTGCAGGTGAAGACCGGGAGTGTGTGTGGAGTTTGTTCTGTTGATTTCTGTAAGCAGAGAGAGGAGGACGATGAGAGCGAACATAAAATAACGCCGGCTGGAGAACTGCCGAAAAATCTGACAGACGTGAACATCGACTTTTTCACATCAGTTAAACATTTGCTTCTTCGTGGGCGATAAAAAAACCTTTTTCTACATGTAAAAAGTTACACATAGCCCCGTTAAAATCAGCTTATTGGATAAACATCCATTTCCTCCTGAACAGACGCTGTGAGAGACGCAGAGGTGATGAAACACAGAAGAGGGCGGAGGAGAGCGAGGTGCAAACAGGAGAGCAGCTCCGGCCTCGCTCATCAGTGTAAAGAGGATAATTGGTGGCTGACCCCTGTGACCTCCATCATCCTCTGTGAATACGAGGTGACAGTGACTAACACGTGGACGCACACACACACACACACACATTCTCACACACACATTCAGACCTGTCACCTTCTATACAGAGTCTTATTTGTATGTGTAGTACCCACTCAGTGGAGTCGTCCCGCTCTAATGGCTGTAATTAGGGCTCTTTGATCAGGCTGGTTGAGGACTCAGTAAGTACTCTGAGTAGACGTGTTTGTTGTGGGAGCATGAGTGGGATTTTGCCTGCAATTATTGATGTCATGTTTTCGCTCACTGCAGAGCACAAAGTTAAAGGCAGCGCAGGTGAAGCAACAAGCTGGAACTTTTACACTTTTAGCGGATTTGTTAGCTCGATAAGTGTCAGCGTGGTGAGCAGCGTCTGTCACGAGGAGCGTGCACGTCCTCACAGTTCGGTCTCTGTGCTGCTTGATACGACGGCTGAGGCTCAGAGGAAGAGGACGGACACCGATGAAGGTTGAGAGAGAGAGAGAGAGAGCCCCGTTTTTGATCGACCGCTGACAGGCCTCTCTGTGTGAGTGCTGCAGGCAGCGGGCGAGCGAGCTGTCGGAGAGCCCTGCTGTCCAATAAAAGCTCAGTGTGTGATATTGAACTGCAAAATGAACAACAATGAAAACAGCGTTCCTCTCAGGTAACTCTGCAAACACGCCTCGACGTCAGGGATTATTTATGTGTGTGTGCAGAGTGGGTGTGGGCATCGAACCGCAGACTCCACTTTTCACTAATATTTGACCATCGTCCATCATGCATGTAACGCCAAGTGTGACGAGGAGACTGTCACTTTGTGTGTTTTTTATTACAGATGATATTCATCAATCCCAGGAGGGAACATTTACTTTTACACTCTGTCGATAAGGCTGCACACACACACACACACACACACACACACACACACACACACACACACACACACACACACACACACACACACACACACACACACACACACACACACACACACACACACACACACACACAGAGTGGGTGGTGCCGCACACAGCGAGTGCTCCTGAGCTCTGTGCATTGCTGAACTGAACTGAACTGAACTGAACTGAACTGAACTGAACTGAACTCTCCAGCTAGACCAATTTATTTATTTATATTTCTGGGGGGGAGGGAGGGGGGGGGAGAGACCGAGTCCCTACAGACTGGGATACTGTCGCCCCAAAAATGCCCCAATTGCCATTGAATTGAGTGTGACTGAAATAAGTGAAGTGCACGCTCCGTCTGCCATTTTTACTCAAAGTCACCAAAGTGACACTTTTCCAGCTGCAGCGCTTCGGCCCTCATCTCCTGCTGAGCCGACTCCTCTTTCACCGGCTCTGTAAGACACTTAAATCCTCCAGATGACTGCGTGCCGCGCACTAATTTGCATGGGGAAATATTTGCAGGAGCATCAGTTGTGGAATGAGAAACAGTGTAATCACTGGGACTGAGTGTGTTTGCAATCACAGCAGTCTAAAGAGCACAAACTTAAATCCTGCTGATTTGCATCAGACGTCAACTCATCAGCTCAGTGAAAGATGTAAGACTGAATAACATCTGCTACTTCCTGATTTAAGGATCCTCCTTAAGGATTTAAGGATGTAGCAGTGGAAGAAGTTCACTACAGGAAATCTACCGCAGGGACAAAGAGATCGGGTTTGATGAAGTTAAGCTATCGAGAAAAATCTGATTTAAAGGACCAATCAGAGAGCTGCTCTCTTCTTCTGTGATCAATCAGCCAATCAGAGAGCTGCTCTCTTCCTCTGTGATCAATCAGCCAATCAGAGAGCTGCTCTCTTCCTCTGTGATCAATCAGCCAATCAGAGAGCTGCTCTCTTCCTGTGTGATCAATCAGCCAATCAGAGAGCTGCTCTCTTCCTGTGTGATCAGTCAGCCAATCAGAGAGCTGCTCTCTTCCTCTGTGATCATGAAGGAAACCTGCTGTGTTGAAGCTTCTCTGACAACAATGCAGCAGCCAGTATGTCCTCCTTCTAACTTTAGATTCTGCTCCTGAATGCTCTGGATCTGATTGGACCAGAGAAGGTAGGCGGGGCTTTGAAGGCCGTTTTGGACGCCCCTGGGTTTGCCAGATATGAGAGCAGTTATCAGGTGAACAGGTGTTGCAGCGATGGAAGCGGGCAGTGGAACTGCTTCAGATAGAAGTGATTGTACCCGAGCTAAAAAGCCTCTGCATGTTTCTAATAAGCTCCAGCAGCAGAAAGCTGCTCAAACTAGGATCAATGTTGGAGATGAAACATGGAGAGAGGTTAGAACGCAGAAAGCTTTACAGACCCATGCAGAGCTGGCTAAACACTGAAGCTACAGTGTCCACCACATGCAGAGCTGGCTAAACACTGAAGCTACAGTGTCCACCACATGCAGAGCTGGCTAAACACTGAAGCTACAGTGTCCACCACATGCAGAGCTGGCTAAACACTGAAGCTACAGTGTCCACCACATGCAGAGCTGGCTAAACACTGAAGCTACAGTGTCCACCACATGCAGAGCTGGCTAAACACTGAAGCTACAGTGTCCACCACATGCAGAGCTGGCTAAACACTGAAGCTACAGTGTCCACCACATGCAGAGCTGGCTAAACACTGAAGCTACAGTGTCCTCCACATGCAGAGCTGGCTAAACACTGAAGCTACAGTGTCCACCGCATGCAGAGCTGGCTAAACACTGAAGCTACAGTGTCCACCACATGCAGAGCTGGCTAAACACTGAAGCTACAGTGTCCACCACATGCAGAGCTGGCTAAACACTGAAGCTACAGTGTCCGCCACATGCTGACCTGTGTGAGAGGAGGGGGCGGAGCCAGACAGCTCTCTGTGATGATTAGAGTTTAGACTGCAGTACATATTTTAAACACTAGGGGGCAGAGCTACATACTGCTCCTTTAACTCTTTCATGAAACATTATTATAACAGTATTACAGTCAGTTACATGGCAGGAGAAAGTGCCTCTGATGTTTGATTGGAAGGTGTTTGGACTCGATCTGCAGGTTACTGACTCGTCATCTTCAGTGTAAAAACAGAATAACCTCAGTTCCAATCAGAGACGTGGTTATAGTCACTGTTAGTTATGCAAAGCTTTCCTTTAAGTGAAAGTTTTGTGCTGCTCTACTTTTAATGATATTTCTTTGAGGCCTGTTTTCCTTCGACTCGACGCAGACTTTGAAATTAACGACACTTTCCAGTGCCTCTGACATCGACCTGCAGTGAGGCACAAAATTAACAAATCTGCGTCTCCCACTTCTACATCTCAGCTCTGCGAAAGACGACGGCGGAAATGTTTTCAGGGATGTGATTTGCCTTTACTTCACAGCAGGGACTTCACACGCAGGCCGATCTCTTCCCTTTCCAGGTCTACGCTAAAGTCCCAGCACGCTTAAATAACCATTAGACTGATAATTAGACAGACTAGCAAGGCTATTACCGCCGCTAATACGTCCACAGCAGGCTCTCGTGTCTCTAATCACACAGGACAGATGAGTGGTTTCTGAACAGTGGGGTTACACAGACGTCTTCCTGTTGGTTATTAGAGGATGAATCACAGAAGCCCTGAAGGAGGAGCGCTGATGATGCTGCTATTACTGATGTGCAGTATATGAGTCAGCCATTACTGTAAGCAGACACAGCGGAGTGGTTTAGGAAATGAAGACTTTCAAATGGATGTTTTTTCATTTAGGTGTGAAATGTCTCCTTCGAGCTACCAAGCAAACTTTATTTATCACATGCAGCTTTTCTGACCCGTTTAATAATATCTACCTCTGAGTGAAGCGCCTCCATACTCATAATAAATGATGTTTATATTATTAGGATCATAATGCTCAGACATGACACCAGCAGGTCCAGAGTGATGGAAACAGTTAATCACAGCGTTTTACTGTTTTCACACCAGACGATGCAACATAAATCAAAGGATGAGAAAAAGTGAGGCTGCCGCCATCTGCTGTCAGACAGGAAGTACTGCAGCTGACTACAGGAAGGTGGTTACCAGGTGACCTTTCACCCCGACCGCCGTCCTTCATCCGACTGAATACACACACACACACACACACACACACACACACACAGACCCCCCCTCCCCACGCACACACACACACCCCCCCCTCCGCACGCACACACACGCACACGCACACACACACAGACCCCCACTCCCCACACACACACATACACACACACACAGACCCCCCCTCCCCACGCACACACACACAGACCCCCCCTCCCCACACATACACACACACACACAGACCCCCCCTCCCCACGCACACACACACACACAGACCCCCCCTCCCCATGCACACACACACACACACACATACACACAATAAAACACCTTAATTACCAATTAGCCCTCGCTCATGTTGCACTGACTAATTAGCAGCAGAGCTAGCTGTCACTGTGGGAACATCTGAACACATACAGACAGTAAAGGTCCACTCGTGCTTTGAATTTATTTTATTCAACATAAACACAGATGTGTTTTCCTGTCACGTGTCTGGACGACATCCAGCTTCATTTCTAAACCTGCTTACAGAGGTTCTGCTGGTGACCCTCTCCAGATGTTTACTCCTGCACGTTGTCCCTCACAGCCAGAGACTGGAGGACGCTGAACATGTTGGCAGGCGTCTCCGTCTCCTCCAGCTGAGCCTTGGCACAGATGAAAGGGGGGAAGAAGTCCATGGGGTTGGAGTTGCCCAAAACCCAGTTGAAGGTGCTGAAATAGAAGATTCCAGACTTCATATGAGAAGGCAACATCTGCAGGCAGCCAGGTGTGAGCGCCAACAGCCGTGCTGGTCGCCCACGCTAACCCATAAACGCCATCAGGCACGCTCGCTACTCGCAGTGAATTCTACCTGCGTGTTCAGCTCTCCTTAAAGTCAGCTCTCACCTGACCGTGATCCATCCAGACTCAGGAGTGTAGGACGTGAAGGTCACGGGGACGCAGCCGATCTCCGTGAACACACTCGAGTACATGCCTGAACACAGGAAACACAAGTCACAGGTCAGGGTCACAGGCGAAGGTCAAAGATGAAGGTCACAGGTGAGTGTCAATGGTGAGGGTCAAAGGTGAAGGTCACATGTGAAGGTCACAGGTGAGGGTCACATGTAAAGGTCACATGTGAAGGTCACAGGAGAGGGTCATAGGTGAAGGTCACAGGTCAGGGTCAAAGGTGAAGGTCACAGGTCAGGGTCATAGGTGAAGGTCACAGGTCAGGGTCAAAGGTGAGGGTCATAGGTGAAGGTCACAGGTGAAATTCATAGGTGAGGGTCATAGGTGAAGGTCACAGATGAAGGTCATCAGGCTGTATTTTAAATGAATTTTGTCCTCAGGATCAGGCTACTGCTCTTACCGTTCCCGGGCAGATATCCGTACCAGGTGTTGGTCAGCACTCCCATCCCCCAGGAGGAGGAGGAGCCCATGAACACCTGGCCCATCAGCTTGGCATCAGAGGGAACGTGCATGGGGATGAAGTCAGTGTCCAGCTGCTTCTTCTTGCAGGTGAACGTGCTCCAGTTGATCTCATAGTAGACTTTCTGAACAAGACAAAGAATCTCAAACTAGTTTTCATTCTGCTGTCAGCCTCTTAGAATCACAACTTCCTGCTTTTACCCTTCCAGTGATATCAGTGCGTCTGTGACAGCGCCCTCACGACTCAAACACATATCCATATATCAGCTCGTCATACCTTATTGAAAAGCATCAGCGTGTCCACAAGAGATGTCTGATTGGCTGCGAGCCCCATGGTCCTGACTCTCATCCTCTGACCAATAGCGTCATAGCTGACCGTTCCGGTGGACAAAATGGATCCGACAGTCATCTGAAGAAGAGGCAGAGAGCGTGGGGAGAGGATGAGATACAGAACGGGTCCGTCCAGGACAGATCACGAGAGTGAGACGAGACTCACCACGGTGAGGCCTCCGCTCATCAAGGCCGGAGCAACTGTGGAGGGAGGCGGGTCACATGTTAAAGAAAACCAGGACCCTATGCAAAGCAGCATTATAGACTGGTGTAGTAATGACGTATTTTTGTAGGCCAACCCGAATAAATGGCGCAGGTGGTTCCTACGAAAATTCCTCTATGGATTTTTGCATTGGATTTTGGATCATTGCAGAAAATAATCTAAGAGTTAATGCAGCCCAGAGAAGTAAAAAGCTAACGTTATGCTACAAGCTAACTACACCGCGGTCGGTTTATAATGACGTTACGACCGTTATGCTTCATCGATCTAATCAGCGGATTTGACAAGCTAGCTAAACGTTAGCTTAATAAGTTGTTTATTAACCTAATATTTACAAGAACACTGTAAAACATGACTAGAGGCTGTAAGGAGGATTAGGGAGAGTTCATGGCATGATGACGTTTAACGTCTCCATGACAACCACTGTAGTTTCAGTTAGCTACTCGTTAGCAACCGCCGTTTAAAATTCACAAGTGGGGTCTTAGCTAACGTAGTTTATCTGGTCTAACAAAACGTCAACATCTCTTCAGCTTGTGTTAACCACAGACCTTATTTCAGTCTAAACACAAACACATTCAAAATCCACATTTAGACTTTTAGAGTTAGGAACCCATGGCGCTAAAATGCTAACTCACTAATTTAGGACTCAAAACTACACCAGTCTATTAACTATTATTGATCGTAAAATGTTATAAAATGAGGAAATGATATCCTCCATGCATCACTGAGCAATGTTTCAGAAAAGACATCCAAACAGGTGCAGGGCAAAAACATCCATCCAAAAGATCTCAGGCTCGTACAGCCGGAGACAAACAGGCTGACGTTCTGCTTCAACTTTCAACAAAACATAAACACACTGAGGACCAATGTCTACAAGGACATATGAAATGCAACTGAATTGGTCTGAATGGGATTTTAATGAATAAAGATAAAAAGCTTTAAAAGCACAAAAGTCAAATGTTTGAACCAAACGTGGACGTGTGGCGTGCAAGACTCACCGCAGGGCTTGGGCTCCTGGCTGGCAGCATTAGCCAGCAGCAGGCCGAGGCAGGACAGCACGGCGAGGACGTTCATGTTGATACACTCAGGTGAGAGCACGCTCCTCCTTATATAGCTGCACACACACCAGCTGCCCCTCTCTTATCTCAGCGTCCAGTGAGGAACAATCAGGTCACATTTATACCATCAAACACTGAGCGCCATCAACACGTCCTTTAAGCTAACATCACATTTAACACTGAGCACCATCAACGTGTCCTTTAAGCTTATATCACATTTAACACTGAGCACCATCAACATGTCCTTTAAGCTAATATCACATTTAACACTGAGCACCATCAACACGTCCTTTAAGCTAATATCACATTTAACACTGAGCACCATCAACATGTCCTTTAAGCTAATATCACATTTAACACTGAGCACCATCAACACGTCCTTTAAGCTAATATCACATTTAACACTGAGCACCATCAACATGTCCTTTAAGCTAATATCACATTTAACACTGAGCACCATCAACACGTCCTTTAAGCTAATATCACATTTAACACTGTGCACCATCAACGTGTCCTTTAAGCTAACATCACATTTAACACTGTGCACCATCAACGTGTCCTTTAAGCTTACATCACATTCATCCATGTCCCTCTTTGAGTGTATGTATCCACGATTAAAGCCATCCGGTAGAGTCTGCATGTTTAACCTCTACAGTCTGCAGGTGTGAAGATTCCCAGCGCTACTCAACGTAACCTCACCTGTCGTTATTCTCAGCGTGCATGTTCACGAGCGCTTGAGCTTCTCTCATGGTTCACTAAAAGCTGCTGGACACAACATGTTCCTGTATCAATCAGAGTAATGACAACATCCTGGTTGTGTAGGAGTCATAACCCGATTATTAAAGGCTAAGATTGACTTTTAGAGAGGCTAAGACGACGATGACGGCTGATTAATGAAGGAGAATGTTCCAGGAGCTCTGCAGAGCATGGAAACACCTTTTGGGAATATTGACTCATTCAGAAATAAATTCTTGCAGACGAGTGTTCATGGACTCATAGTTTGTGTGTAAAAACGTTTTGACACCTTTGAGGATCTGCTGACATCGTTCTGTTGACATGTCATTTCTTCCATCTCTGACACTGGCAGTGTAAACAAACTCTTTATCAGGCCTGTTTGTTCTGTGTGACGCTGAGGGGCAGCTGGAGGCTCGTTTGAGTCAAGGTCAAGGAGGAAGCTAGGTGGGAGGCAATAGGAGCTCGAAGAGCAGTAACACGTAACGTTTACAAACTACTGTTACTTTAGGAAGCAAATAAAACACTTTATGTAATAACTATATAAATATAATTAAAGGTCACATGATTTAAACTCCTCCCCTCCATCTTCCTCTAACATGTTTGTCTCCAAACCCCCCGATGATGAGAGAAGTCCATCCTCTCCGTCTTCTGCCTGCTCCACTTTTCAGGAAATGTGTGCTCAAACAGGCCGTTTGGAGATGTTCCCTTCATGACATCACAAAGGGCAGTAGCCCCTCCCCCAGGTGGGTGACACTCCCACAGCTAGGTGTTTGTTCTGCCCTCTGAGTCTGCCTTCTCACCGTAAACAATAGGACATGGAGCCAGAAAGCAGCGAGTACACCCGAGCCCTTCCAGAGAGGGGGCGTGGTCAGACACAGCTCATTTACATATTTAAAGCTACAGACACAGAAACAGCCTGTTCTGAGCAGGGCTGAAATAGAGGGGTTTATAGACATGATCAAATACAGGATCAGAGAAGGAGAGTATGTTCAGCTTGTTTTTTGTTCCATTTAAAAACTGTTCAAAGGAAGAAAAACAAGAGCTGGTTAAACCACATGAAGTGATGCATATTCCTTTTATTTTCCAATATGCGTATTAAATCATCTGTCTTTTAGTCTCTAGAGTCTCGTGACCTCTCGAGGATGTTGGCAAACAATCACCAAACACACTCGGAGCCGAGAACACGTCAAATGTTTCAGTGCAAAACAGCTAAAGTCAAGTTATTTAAATTAGACCACACCCTCTCCCCAACCACAATTTAAAAAAAAAAAAAAAAAACAGAAAAGAAAAGCGTGTTTTTAAAAAGCCCAGAGTTAGCATGTATAAATAAAACAACGCAGGATGGAAGAGGGGGAAACTGGTTCCTCTTGTTCTGCAGCCAAGCATCAAATCTCCACCTCATATACAGATTCATCAACATTAACATCATGTGTATCATTATATAATCTCAGTACAGTCACTAGAAGAGGTCCATATTAGTTACAGTGTGAAAGTTACAGAAGCATGAGGTCCAAACGACCTCGTGAGACCCGGCTGCACCACGTGACCTGCTGACCTCTGGATGGGCTCAGGCGTGTTTGTGTGGCGGTGACGTGGTCGCTCCTCTCCACAGTGCGAGTGGATCTCTGTCACTGGTTGAAAAGGCGTCGTCTTCACGCACACACTTAAAATCAGGTCATCCAGCCGCACACACACCTTCTCCTCCCTCGCTCGTCTTTAACGTTAACTCTGTCGTTAACGTTGAATTAAAATCAATCGTTCACTCATCCTGACTAGTCCGGCTCCGTCTGATTCCCAAACCGGAGGGGGCGGGGAGGGGGGGGTTACCATGAATCCAAACTAAATATGTTGACTCAGCATCAGCTCTCCACGGCATGAAGACGAACCAGTGAGCACGCCTTTGGTCGCCCATGCGTGCACGCTGCTCACTCCACCGGCGCCCTCTGCAGGTTGTCTGCAGCGGGCGAGCTGGTGGTCTGCTCCGCCTCGCCTGCACACACGTGGAGCAGGGATGGTAGTGCTGAGTGTGTGTGTGTGTGTGTGTGTGTGTGTGTGTGTGTGTGTGTGTGTGTGTGCGCGTGTGTTCACACGCTGCGCCTCACGTGCCTTTACGCGATATGAACGCACACCCTGACACAAAGGCGGGGAGACGCCGGCGTGCAGGGTGGCGTGACTGCGGTGTGTGAGCAGGGGGGGCAGCAGGAACCTTCTAAACTAACTCAACTATGTTTCACACTCACCAGAACCAGAACCATATCTTCAAAAACACGAACTGGAGCGGGAGGCTCGGCCCGTCGGAGTGGAGATCAACGCGTCCCTGTGTGGTTGGGGGTTTTTAGAGAACTGGTTTTGGCAGGTTGGGGACTCGATTCAGTCTGGTGTAACGAGAGGACACGTGTGTCTGTGATGTTTGGGACCGTGGCGTCGGCTTGTGGGACGATGAAGCCAGTGACGTTTCTTTTACAGTCTCAGAAGTTGCAGGAGTGGAGTGTGGTGTTCACGCCCCCCCTCCCCCCCCCCTCGGACCCTCGGACCCTCGCTCCCGCTCGTCCTCCACGGCTCGCTGTCAGCAGTCAGAGACTTCAGACGTGTCGCTGGTGAGCTTCCGGCGCTGTCGCACACACTTCTCCTCATCCTGTGCACAAGCAGAGAGGCTGGAGGTTTGAACAAACACCTTCTGGAGCTTCAAGAAGCTCAAAGAACAAATGAATACACAGTGAGGTATGTTTGAACATGTGTGTTGAGCAGCCCTGAGGCGGGGGGGGGGGGTTAGGTACCGTTTGAAAGACTCCGTTGTGGCCCCACTCTCCGGGGGAGTGATCCTCGGCGTCCTCCTCCTCCTCCTCCTCGCCCTCCTCCTCTCTCACCGTGTCCATCCCGTCCTCCTCGTACTCCGTCAGACAGTCCGACTCCTCTGCTGAAGCGGCAGATTTAGAGGAGACATTTATCACCTGACTGAGCCCCCCCCCCCCCCCCCGGGTTCCACATATGAGCCATAAAACACCTGCGACTGTATTTCAATAAAAGAGGCCGAGTGAAAGCCACCTGCTGTTATTTATCACGCTGATTAAACCCGACGTGACCTCCACACAGGAAGTGGACTGTGACATGGCGTGTGCACACGAGCTGCAGGAGCGCCATCACTCACCTTCTGCAGCCACGTAGCTCTGGACCGGTTCGATCCTGGACACGATCTCTGCGAGGTCAGTGAAGTCGGCTCCGGGACACGTGCAGGACTACGAGACAACGAGGGACATCAGCGTTAAACATTCACAACGTGTGTGTGTGTGTGTGTGTGTGTGAGCCGCCTCACGTCTGCTCTCTTGCTGTCGGTGTAGTCGGCCGAGTGGTGGTCCTTCAGCATGTTCTCGATGATGTCACCTCGAGCCCAGCCAGTGAACAGCAACTTGCCGTGCTGGAAGCCGACATCCTGTCGTAGTTCAAACACACAAACTTCAGTCATTAGACACCAGCTGATTGGACGTGTTGTCATGGATTCATTCATCTTGATACATTTGTGGATATATCTTTTAATTGTGTCAACCATGTGAGAGTCCTTCTTTTAGCTTTGTGAAGATGTACTACATACATGTGTAAAAGATCATATTACAGCAGCAGAGTTATATTTGGTTTGGAGCCAAGTGTCTGTTGTTGTCTGAGAGATTTAGCTTCACGTAGATGTTTGACATCTCAAGGAGACGAGTTCTTCATGCCTCATACAGAGTCAAGGATTTATGGGCCGTCTGTCGAGCAGAATATAAGGAACACTGGGCCAGTGACTGTGAGATCCTGGTCAGCACGGGTCCAGTGACTGTGAGATCCTGGTCAGCACGGGTCCAGTGATCGTGAGATCCTGGTCAGCACGGGTCCAGTGATGGTGAGATCCTGGTCAGGACGGGTCCAGTGATGGTGAGATCCTGGTCAGGACGGGTCCAGTGATCGTGAGATCCTGGTCAGGACGGGTCCAGTGATCGTGAGATCCTGGTCAGCACGGGTCCAGTGATCGTGAGATCCTGGTCAGCACGGGTCCAGTGATCGTGAGATCCTGGTCAGGACGGGTCCAGTGATCGTGAGATCCTGGTCAGCACGGGTCCAGTGATCGTGAGATCCTGGTCAGGACGGGTCCAGTGATCGTGAGATCCTGGTCAGCACGGGTCCAGTGACTCTGAGATCCTGGTCAGCACGGGTCCAGTGATGGTGAGATCCTGGTCAGCACGGGTCCAGTGATGGTGAGATCCTGGTCAGCACGGGTCCAGTAACTGTGAGATCCTGGTCAGCACGGGTCCAGTGATGGTGAGATCCTGGTCAGCACGGGTCCAGTGATGGTGAGATCCTGGTCAGGACGGGTCCAGTGATTGTGAGATCCTGGTCAGCACGGGTCCAGTGATCGTGAGATCCTGGTCAGGACGGGTCCAGTGATCGTGAGATCCTGGTCAGCACGGGTCCAGTGACTGTGAGATCCTGGTCAGCACGGGTCCAGTGATCGTGAGATCCTGGTCAGCACGGGTCCAGTGATTGTGAGATCCTGGTCAGCACGGGTCCAGTGATCGTGAGATCCTGGTCAGCACGGGTCCAGTGACTCTGAGATCCTGGTCAGCACGGGTCCAGTGACTCTGAGATCCTGGTCAGCACGGGTCCAGTGACTCTGAGATCCTGGTCAGGACGGGTCCAGTGACTGTGAGATCCTGGTCAGCACGGGTCCAGTGATTGTGAGATCCTGGTCAGCACGGGTCCAGTGACTCTGAGATCCTGGTCAGCACGGGTCCAGTGACTCTGAGATCCTGGTCAGCACGGGTCCAGTGACTCTGAGATCCTGGTCAGGACGGGTCCAGTGACTGTGAGATCCTGGTCAGCACGGGTCCAGTGATCGTGAGATCCTGGTCAGCACGGGTCCAGTAACTGTAAGGTTCTGGTCATGAAGCACGTCTGAGTTATTTGACCTGGATAAATAAATCTAAGATGATCCCCAAGTCTGTTTGATGATGTCCTAATTATTCATTTAACACAGATACAGAAACCCCACCGTTACAGTGGAGTCACGGATAGATTCCAAACTAACACGAGCTCAAAGGTCAAAGGTCAAAGGTCATCCCGGCTCCAATGTCAAAGGGACACTTCACCCATTGTATCAATAGAAACATGATAAGAATGTTAGTCTGACACGTGGAGCTCCTCATGTTTTCATCCACTGAAGCTGCAGAGACATAGTCTGACTCCGGGTGTCGGGTGTAAACATCGCATGGCGTCCAAACGTCTCATCAGCTGGTGGTGAAAACGTCCTTCTCGTCTTTGTTCGGATTAAACATCAAAACTACAATTCACCATTTCAACAGAAAAACAAAGTACGGTCAGAAGTCTTATTGGATCTGCAAACAGTTAGCTTACAGCTTACAGCCTGAAGGTGTTCAGTGGGATCAGTGGGAGTGGCCTGCAGCGCTGTGCATTCTGGGAGTTGTAGTATTTGATTCAGATTTTCTGCTTTTTCTCAGTCAAGAAGGCTCCAAATAAAAACATGATTTCACTTTTCTACGACACGTATGAGCCGATGTCACGACAGATTCATCGCTTTAAGACGGCTCTCCTGAAAGTGTCCAACAGAGCCTCCCTCTGCTCCCGACCCCGGCGTACCCCCCTCTCAGGATCAGGACTACAGCCCTGACAAAGACTGGACTGTCAGGGGGGTTTATGTGACGGATCACACAGAGACAGAACTGACTGAAACATCACTGTGGAAACAAGAGGCACGAACAAACAGACTCAAGGACAGTTCCTCCTCCACACTGAACCTGGACATGTGCTGACCCTCTCACCACACACACACACACACACACACACACACACACACACACAGAGAGACACACGCACACACACACACACACACAGAGACACACACACACACACACACACACAGAGACACACACACACACAGAGACACACACACACACAGAGACACACACACAGAGACAGAGACACACACACACAGAGACACACACACACACACACACAGAGACACACACACACACAGAGACACACACACACACAGAGACACACACACAGAGACAGAGACACACACACACAGAGACACACACACACACACACACACACACACACACACACACACACAGAGACACACACACACACACACACACACACACAGAGACACACACACACACAGAGACACACACACAGAGACACACACACACACACACACACACACACACAGAGACACACACACACACACACACAGAGACACACACACACACACACTCTGCCTGGATATTCCTACAGAAAAAAAGAACACTAACTCACGTAGATTTCGTCGAACTTGCCGAAGTCCATGGTCTTGAAGCGGTCGATCGGTGGCCGGATGTACTCGCAGTAAGCACTCTTCTTCACGACCTCTAACTGACGCACGCAGGACACGTAGGCCAACCGAGACTGGATCTCTGCCATGTCTGGAACCTGAGAGACAAGAGAGAGAGAGGAGACAAAACAACAACTTAAAGACACAGATGTTTTTATCACAAGGTCACATGATTTAAACTCCTCCCCTCCATCTTCTCCAGTCTGTCTCCAAACCCCCCAGTGATGAGAAATGTCCATCCTCTCCGTCTTCTGCCTGCTCCACGTCTCAGAAAATGTGTGCTCAAACAGGCCGTTTGGAGATGTTCCCTTCATGACATCACAAAGGGCAGTAGCCCCTCCCCCAGGTGGGTGACCCTCCCACAGCTAGGTGTTTGTTCTGCCCTCTGAGTCTGCCTTCTCACCGTAAACAATAGGACATGGAGCCAGAAAGCAGCGAGTACACCCGAGCCCTTCCAGAGAGGGGGCGTGGTCAGACACAGCTCATTTACATATTTAAAGCTACAGACACAGAAACAGCCTGTTCTGAGCAGGGCTGAAATAGAGGGGTTTATAGACATGATCAAATACAGGATCAGAGTGGATTTACAACAACACACTTCACACACATGATGAAGAGGAGCGAGGACACTGATTTCACCTGAAGAGGAGGAGATCATGTGACCTGTAATGCTAAAAGCTGTACCGTACCTTTACTTTCTCTGCCCAGGATTGATCCGTTTCCACAGCAACCACCAGCCGGACAGGCAGTCGCCATAGTTACAGAGGTCAGTCTCGTCCTGGCTACCCACATCAATGGCGATGACTGTTCTTGCACCCATGTTCCTCGCTATGTCCGCTGTTGGACGTGTAACGTGTGGACGGGCGTTCACACACACACACACACACACACACACACACACACAAATACACGAAGACGGCACGACAAAGTCCAGCAGCAGAGATGGTGAGACAATGAATCCAGAGTTATTCATGTTGCTTCAGGACATTAACAGCTTCTTTTAAGGCAGCACGGCTTACACCACAAACATGCCCTTTAGCTTATTTATTATTTAGACCAATGAGAGAGGGGACAGACCACTCGGTCCTCTGCTGGTCACCGAGCAGACCAGGTCCTAACCTCTCTCCTCTACCAGTTTAGGAAAATGAGCGTGTTTGTGGTGTAAGCCGATTCTAACGACGTGCAAAAAGCCCAAAGCAGCGATCCAGAGCGCCGCCAGCTGGGAATAGAGCTGCTGGAGCAGAAAGTCTCCGGGGGGGGGGCCGAAACACAAGACGCTGAGTTCAGCAGGCTGCAGGCGGATCGATGTTTGGGCTCTCAGAGTGTTTACTGCCAGCTGATTGGACAAGATTCACAACCCATCACTCTCATAATCACACAGAGACAGATACAGGGGGAGGCCTCCAGACCTGCTCAAGTGGGTCACAGTGAAGTCCGCCTCAGAACCCCCCACCGGGACCACTTCGATCCATTCTCCTGCGGTCTGAGCCGGGCTTCATGTGAACATTTCCTCTGATTCTGTTTCCAAACGTTTTTATTGGCTGAGGCTTTAACGCTTCCAAACTAGCTCCTCCCCCTTTATCACAGAGACACACTGATCTCAAAACGTCCTGGTGTCCTGAACTCAACCTGTCTGAACAGGAAGGACTGGACCCCTGGTCTCCCCCCGCCCCCCCCTTTTTTTGTATTTTAATCCTACACCTTTGGACACCAGGACGTTTTGCAGACAAATACCAGATTGCTCCTCTTCAATGCAGTATTTGATTCGCTCTCGTCAATCCGCTCTCTGCGCGGTTTGAGGCGCTGATGTTTTCCCCGCCCACTGATGCTCAACGATCAGGGTCTGATCAGGAGTTTAAAGTCCAGACTCACTCTATCAAA
>NC_136692.1:30956520-30961707 GCF_947650265.1 Symphodus melops | reverse complement strand
GGTGGCGTGCAGACAGTCTGTAGAGACGGTAGAGGTGGCGTGCAGACAGTCTGTAGAGGTGGCGTGCAGACAGTCTGTAGAGGTGGCGTGCAGACAGTCTGTAGAGACGATAGACGTGGCGTGCAGACAGTCTAAGCCCCTCCCACTGGCTCAGCTCACTCTGACTCTCTGCAGGAGAGGACTCTTTTCAGGAGTTTTCTGAAAGTCCTGAAAGAGAAACAAATCGACTCGATCTCGACGATGATTCTTAAAGTTTCTAGAAAAGACGGGAAACATTTAGAAAGAAGATATTTGAAGGACGCACGACCTCGGAGAATCAGCTCCGTGCTGCTGAACACGCAGCACCAGCTTTTAATCATGTCTGACCTTTTAAAGAAAACGTGGCCTTAATTTAACATCAGAGGGAGGGAAGTATAGCGTGCATTATGTTGAGGTTTCATCCTCGTGCAGTCACATCCCCTCACTGCTCGCCGTGCTTGTTAAAAGTCGTCGCCGATCACAAACACGACTTCCCCGAGATAAAGCGAGGACGACAGGGGAGCCTCGCTGAGGCCGTGCGCACAAAACCGTCTTTGTCTCTCAGCGTCCCGAACGACTGAAGTCTTAACTAAACATTTTTTCTCTCCCCCCCCCCCCGCCTTCTTTTTTTCTCCCCGTGAATTTGTGGTCGTGTGCAATCCTTTAACGAGCTCCATCTTTGACCCGGGTTGTATGTTTCCAGAGATGTCATGTCTTGTAAGTCAAGGAAAGACTTTAATGTCCACATGATTTAACATTAAAGAGACGGATTCAAAAAGCAGGGCGCCGTGCCAGAGAGGTAATAATATCCCCCCCGAAATGAGAAATTGTAAAATGCTAAATACGACCTGGAGGATCATGGGAAAAGGCCGGGAGCTGTGCTGTGAACCGAGACGCAGGAGGCAGCCCTGCTTCTCTCTCAAACAATTTAAAATCTTTGCATCCCCCCCCCTCTTCATGCACACATGATGTCATCGCTAACCCTTCACCTCCACATGCATCTTCTCATTTATTTACAGTAAACAAACACAAATGGAGAATTATCTTTTCCCTCCATGCAGCTCGGGGGGGGTTTTCTTTTTTCTCTGCGTGTTTCCTGTTAAAGCACATGACTAATGTCTTTATTCTTAACTTCTTCAGATCAGAAGGATGAAGAGGAGGAGGAGGAGGAGGAGGAGGAGGAGGAGGAGGAGGGCTTGGCTTGTGACCGTGAGTGACACGCTTGCCACGGCATTGTTTGAGGTTTTTGCAGACCTGTAATCAGATTTGGGAAGGTTTGGAAAGCGCTCGTCATGGTGCGCTCTCCAAGACAGGATGATGTCCAGTAAAAGAAACACACACACACACACACACACACACACACACATTCTCCACGCTGAGCTGAACTATGACTCCTTCAGAAAGGAATATGCCCCACGATGCACTATGAAAACATTCCCATTACAAATACAGTTGTTATGTCCTTAAATCTGTTTGTTTTGTCGTTTGGCCGCCGGCGTGTTTCTCATTCAGGAAACGCTGCTTCAATTAAGAGTGATGGAACACATGTGTCCCTTATCAGGGGCCAACATCTTCTACTGTTGGCCTTTGAAACGACACCGGCTCCACGGGATAATTGGCCTTTAAAGGGAGATTCTCCCGGGGTGCCGCTCCGTGTGCCTGTCGGCGTGCATCAGCTGACGCTCGCCGTGTCTGCAGACTTGTTAGAAGTGAGCATAAGTGGTTGTGCATGTCGTCGTAGCCGCCAGCAGGACAGAGAGCCCAGGAACCCACTGTTTTATTTGAGGGCCCCCAGCACACACACACACACACACACACACACACGCAGCAGGCTGCTCTGAGGTGTGTGTGTGTGTGTGTGTGTGTGACTGGATCAGATCTAATTATGAGATTCATCTTTGATGTTGTGCACTTTAAGAAAAGTGATGTTTGTGAAGTGAGCACGGCTCTGTGAGTCAGGGACTGTTGATCAGAGGAGGAAGTTTTTCCATCACACACACACACACACACACACACACACGGCGTGCACCTTCTTTGTTTTCAGTCTCCGTTGTTGATTCAGCTTCTGATGCTCGTCACTCAGAAACCTGTTTTTCCCGGATGTCGGCGTCGTGACTCGACCTCCTCGATAAAACGCTCGAACACGAAGTCACCTGGCTCGTTGAGAACCTTCGGACCCTGGAGCCGGTTTACGCTGATTGTTGAACGCTCCATCTGAACCCGTTCATACTGAGCATGTCTGGAAATCCTCCTGCAGAGCCTCAACGTGACAGCAAGGCGGGCACCTCACTCTGTCCTGAGTCTCAGACACTACTCTGGATCCTCAGGTCCAGTCTGACCTGCAGGCCGTGGTTATCTTTTAGTTTGACTTTTAAAATAAAAATCAACTGGTGGTTTCTTCGTGTGGTTTGGTCTGATTGTGATTATTTTCTCGGTTACGATGGACGTCTCCTGTCTGTGCTGTTACAGTGTGTGAGGGACGACCAGGAGACAAATCAGGACAAACTACTAGTCTCAATAGGAGGTTCAAAAACCAGGACCCGTCCTGACCCAGCGTCTCCCCTGACCCCTTTAACTCCTGCCTGGATCCTTTCTGCACACACACACACACACACACACGTTTATGACTCAGCTGCAGCTCATCCTCTCCTTCATAAAGAACATTCTGGAGATCTCCACCGTCAGCCCACAACAGACCCGTGTTTACTGCTGTGCTCCGTTTGCGCCACAAAAACAACAATTTGCAGCTCGTGCAGCAACAAAAGACTTGAACAGTTAAAGCTCCTTTCTGTTTTCTCTTTCTTCATTACAACACAGAGAGAGAGAGAGAGAGAGAGAGAGAGAGAGAGAGAGAGGATAAAGTGTATACGATACGTTTTCTCTCTCAGGCTATTGTGACAAAGTCAGAGCGAGCAGAATGGAAAACTGATTCCCTGCAATCACGCCGCGTCCTCTTTTGTCTCCGCTCCGCTCGTACGCTCCAATCATCGCCGCGCCGAGCTGCTCCTTTGAACACGTGAACTCCCTTTAAACCCTTTTTGATTGTGTTTATTTCTGGACATGTTGTGTTTATCATTCTGCACACAGCTTAACTTAAAAGCATAAAGGAAGAAACCCGAACACTGGATTCAACCAAAACTAAAAAAAAAAAAAAAAAAACCTTCTGTCAGCCGTCCACAGAGACGCTTTAAAGAGTCGCTTCTTCCTGCAAAATGAAACACAGACGTCTTAATCGTCCCTTCTGGGCCTCCGTACATGTGTCTACAGAGACCCTGTCCTCTGACTGGATTGGACTCTTCTACATGATGAGCATCTGGGACTCTTCCAGCTGTAGCAGAGCCAGGGAGGCACTCTCTGCGGTCCAACGAGCTCGGGCATGGATCGCCTAAAATCTGCAGAGAGCTCCTGAAGTTTTCCCTGCGTGACCTGCACGTGTGAACACAAGTGTTTCTCTCAGACTTCAGCCGGAGTTTCTCCTTCTTCTTAGAAAACGAGATTGTCCAAGAAGGCTTAGTGGCAGCAGAGAGAGGAGCCGCTGCAGGCTCAGAGTGTCAGCGTGAGCCGTCAACAGGAAGAGCGTTCAGCACGACTTCAGGCCCTGAGCTCTAATTGGACATCTGCAGGAATTTCTGCTGTGGCAAACTAATTGACCCACAAATCCCTGGTGCTTTATCAGCACGAGGAAACGCCACTGGGCCGATAACCAGCCAACCTCGTAAACCCATCTATAACCAATGGCCAATTTGAAACACGTGTTATTGGCTATTTTACGACAGGTCCCAGTTTCCACTTGACTGAGAGGTTTGGACTGCTCAAAGGAACTTTGCAGGACTGATGGAAGCAGAAAGTCACTGCAATAATAATTTATTAACCATTTGACCTAAATTATTAAGGTCCGACCCAATGAAGAAGAAGAAGTCACCTAGTCTATTTTACTTAAAGGAGCAGTCTGTAGCTCCGCCCCCTAGTGTTTAAAATGTGTACTGCAGTCTAAACTCTAATCATCACAGAGAGCTGTCTCCCCCCCTCCTCTCACACAGCTCTGCATGTGGTGGACACTGTAGCTTCAGTGTTTAGCCAGCTCTGCATGTGGTGGACACTGTAGCTTCAGTGTTTAACCAGCTCTGCATGTGGTGGACACTGTAGCTTCAGTGTTTAGCCAGCTCTGCATGCGGTGCACACTGTAGCTTCAGTGTTTAACCAGCTCTGCATGTGGTGGACACTGTAGCTTCAGTGTTTAGCCAGCTCAGCATGTGGTGGACACTGTAGCTTCAGTGTTTAGCCAGCTCTGCATGTGGTGCACACTGTAGCTTCAGTGTTTAACCAGCTCTGCATGTGGTGGACACTGTAGCTTCAGTGTTTAGCCAGCTTTGCATGTGGTGGACACTGTAGCTTCAGTGTTTAGCCAGCTCTGCATGTGGTGGACACTGTAGCTTCAGTGTTTAGCCAGCTTTGCATGTGGTGGACACTGTAGCTTCAGTGTTTAGCCAGCTCTGCATGTGGTGGACACTGTAGCTTCAGTGTTTAGCCAGCTCTGCATGTGGTAGACACTGTAGCTTCAGTGTTTAGCCAGCTCTGCATGGGTCTGTAAAGCTTTCTGCGTTCTAACCTCTCTCCATGTTTCATCTCCAACATTGATCCTAGTTTGAGCAGCTTTCTGCTGCTGGAGCTGATTAGAAACATGCAGAGGCTTTTTAGCTCGGGTACAATCACTTCTATCTGAAGCAGTTCTCTTCAACCCGCCTTCCTTCTCTGGTCTAAACAAAGCCAGACCGGTCAGGAGAGTTCCCCCGTGTCGGTGAGGCAGGAAGTGTTCAGGAGTTTTGTGGACGTGACTGAAACGTTAATGACATCTCCCAACATGGACTTGGTTAGCATAAATGAACTTCATGTGTCACAGGTGTTTGTCCCTGACCCACTGATCTGTGAGAGCGCCGCGTCAGGAGCAACACGTTTAAACGACACACGTTGTGAACATGACGTGATGACAGTGGCTGAAAAGTCTCAGGCCCGGCGTTCGCTGTGAGACTCTCTTTGGAAGTTATGGCGTAAAATCAGCGAGCGAGTGTGACAGGTCGTGATGGAAACCAGCTGCCAATTAACTTAATGACGGAATCTATCACATTCAATTAGAGCGAGCCCACGAGCTGTCAATCAGAACCCGAGGCC